>NW_017673300.1:7185-111696 GCF_001879085.1 Nicotiana attenuata
CCCCCGACATTGGAAACTGGGGCAGAATTTTGAGGAGGACCCTCAAAATTCCGAAGTTGATCTTCGCCAATCATCACGCGTAGTCGTCAGAAGCACCAGCCCAGTAAACTGGGGCAGAATTTTGAGGAGGACCCTAAAAAATCCGGAGCAAAAGAGGTTGCAATATCTTGAACCGTGTCGCAATCATCGGTTCATCTAAAACCATTTTACCTTTATGTATTTACATCATGTTTTATTTTACTAAATCATGCATGGCTACTGTCAAAATAGCTTTGTTTAGCAACGCTACCCCAAATGAAAGCAAGAGCCGAGTAGGACAAGCGAAGTCCACGGGAAGACGAACTAACCTTCCCCCTTGACAAAACTCACAATCTTTCTTTGAACGCAGGCACCCCAAAAACATAGAATCATCGGATACGATTACAAACTCACATTTCAGGAATACAATTCTCAAGATCATCGCCCATTTACAAGTGCTATCCGCGCACGGCATTCCCAGCAGCCCCAATGACAATCAACTATTAGCTATCATCTATCAGCTAAGAGATTTTGTTACTCCTCACTTTTATTTTTCGCATTGCATAAGGCTACCTTTCTGCCTTCCGAGACTAAGCACTGTCTCCATCTGCATTTTTGCATTGCATAGGACCCCTTGCCCTATGTTACTTTGTTTAATATCAATAAATCCTGTCTTTTCAATTACCCAAAACTCCCCTTTATTTTTTTTACTGCATTATCCCTTTTCCTTCTTTTGTTTATAAATTCCAACATGCTTGTTAGCAACCCTTATGTGTAAATTTATTTGCATACTTGTTTACATTAAAGTCACAACATAGCATGGCCGGGAACCACACTAGTGGATCTTGAGGGGTGCCTAACACCTTCCCCTCGAGATAATTTTTAGCCCTTACCCGAACTCTGGTTTTCCAATTCAAAACCCTTCTTAGTGTCCTAATGCACTCAATCATTAGCGGCGACTCTTCAATTCCAAAAACCCAATTCCCAAACGGGAATAGAGTTGTCTTCCCGAATGTCGTAAACCGATTTCGCGAGAAAAAGGGGGCGTCGACAGCAAGTATAAATTTGATGCCTTACTCTGTATTCAAAACTTTGGGTAGTGGTCAACCAAGAGCTATTTCAATGAGATTGCAAATGGTGGATCGAACAATGAAGAGGCCGCTTGGTATTATTAAGGATGTTCTTGTCCGTGTTGACAAGTTTATTTTGCCTGCGAATTTTGTGATTCTCGACTACAAAGTCGACTATGAGGTGCCTATAATATTAGGAAGGCCTTTCTTAGCAACAGGGAAGGCATTGGTTGATGTGAAAGCAGGGGAGCTCACCTTTCGGGTGGGTGATGAAAAAGTTTTCTCCATGTGTGCAAATCAATGAGGCAACCAAATAGTACTGAAGTTTGCTCTTTTGTGGATCTTGTAACAGAGGTGATAGTTGATGACACAAGTGCCATGAGGCTGATGATGAAGGTTTGGTAGAGTATGTCAATGTTTTGCACGGAATGGGTTTTTACTCCTATGAGCTCTGTAAACTTTCCTTGGATCTTGAGAACAGAAAGACTCCACCAACAAAGTCCTCAATCGAGGAACCTCCCATATTGGAGTTGAAGCCTTTTCCTTCACACCTCAGGTATGAATTCTTGGTCCCTAGTTCAACTTTACCTGTTATTATTTCTTTGTGCCTTACTAACGTGCAGGTAGATGCCACCCTTGAGGTGCTTCAAAGAAGGAAGAAGGCAATTGGATGGACTCTAGCTGATATTGGGGGAATAAGCCCTGCCTTTTGCATGCACAAGATTATACTTGAGGATGATGCCAAACCCTCCTGGAACATCAAAGGAGGTTGAACGAGTCTATGCAAGAGGTTGTCAAGAAGGAAGTGATCAAGTGGCTAGATGCAGGGGTTGTGTACCCCATCTCTGATAGTTCATAGACTTCACCAGTACAATGTGTGCCGAAGAAGGGTGGTATGATTGTGGTCACAAATGAGCAAAATGAATTGATCCCCACTAGGACTGTAAGCGGATGGAGGGTATGCATGGACTGCCGGAAGCTGAATAAAGTGACCCGCAAAGATCATTTTACATTGCCCTTTCTTGACCAAATATTGGATAGACTTGCTGGGCGTGCCTACTACTATTTTTTGGATGGGTACTCGGGTTATAACCAGATTTTGATTGCTCCGGAGGACCAAGAGAAAACTACCTTCACATGCCCGTATGGGACCTTTGCATTTTCACGGATGCCATTTGGTCTGTGTAATGCACCGGCTACCTTCCAGCGGCGTATGAATGCTATCTTTACGGACATGGTGGAGGACTTCGCGGAGGTGTTCACGGATGATTTTAGTGTTGTGGTTGACTCCTTTGATGAGTGTTTGAAGAATCTTGACAAGGTGCTAGCCAGATGTGAAGAGACAAATCTAGTGCTTAACTGGGAAAAATGCCACTTTATGGTCGAGGAGGGAATTTTCCTCGGCCATAAGGTCTCAAAGAACGGCATTGAGGTGGACAAGGCGAAGATTGAAGTAATTTCAAAACTTCCTCCTCCTACTTCCATCAAGGGGGTTAGGAGCTTTCTTGGGCATGCGGGATCTACCGAAGGTTCATCAAAGACTTTTCAAAGGTAGTGAATCCCTTGTGCAAATTATTGGAAAAAGATGCGAAGTTTGTGTTTAATGATGAATGCATGAAAGCTTTTGAACTTCTCAAGTACAAACTGACAACCACTCCCATTATTACCGCACCCAATTGGAGCTTACCTTTTGAGCTCATGTGCGACACAAGGGATGTTGCGGTAGGAGCGGTCTTGGGGCAAAGGGTGAACAAGATGTTTCACACGGTGTATTATGCAAGCAAAACTATAAATAATGCCCAGGCTAATTACACGGTGACGGAAAAAGAGTTGCTAGCCATAGTGTTCGCCATGGAAAAGTTTAGGCCTTATCTCATGGGTGCCAAGGTGATTGTTCATACTGATCACGCAGCACTCCGCTACTTGATGACAAAGAAGGATTCTAGGCCTCGGTTGATGAGATGAGTTCTATTGCTTCAAGAGTTTGACCTTGAAATTGTTGATCGAAAAGGGTGTGAAAACCAAGTGGCGGACCATTTGTCCCGCTTGGAGGAGGAGGGGAGGCCCCGTGATGGCCTCGAAATTAATGATGCATTTCCGGATGAGCAACTCCTCTCCGTATCCATGAATAGTATATTGGTTCATTGATGTTGCCAACTTTCTTGTGATCGGCATTGTCCCGTGTGAGCTCTCTTCTAACCAAAGGAAGAATCTTAAACGGGACAGCTTGTACTATTACTGGGACGAGCCTTATCTGTTCAAGATTTGTAATGATGGTGTAATCCAAAGATGTGTTCCGGAAGAGGAGCAAATGAGTATTCTTGATGTTTGCCATTCCTCGCCCTACGGGGTCATCATGGTGGGGCGAGAACTGCTTCAAAGGTTCTCAGCTGTGGTTTTTATTGGCCTACACTGTATAAAGATGCTAGTAAGATTGTGAAGAGATGTGATGAGTGTCAGAGAGTTGGTGTAATTTCCAAGAAGGATGAAATACCTCTCACCACTATTCTTGAGGTTGACATATTTGACGTGTGGGGCATTGACTTCATGGGACCTTTTGTGAGTTCATGTGGTAACACGTACATTCTGGTTGTTGTTGATTATGTTTCCAAATGGGTTGAAGCGGTAGCTTTGCCTAAGAATGAGGCATGGAGTGTAGTGGCTTTCTTGAAGAAAAATATTTTTACAAGGTTTGGCACTCCTAGGGCAATCATCAGTGATAGGGGTTCTCATTTATGCAATAGGGCATTTGACACTTTGCTTGCAAAGTTGGTTTTAATCACAAAGTATCAACCCCTTATCATCCCAAGGCTAGTGGGTAAGTTGAGGTCTCCAACAGGGAGATAAAGAGCATATGGTCAAAAACTGTCAATGCAAATAGGACTGACTGGTCAAAGAAACTGGATGATGCTTTGTGGGCTTACAGGACTGCTTACAAGACTCCAATTGGTGTGTCTCCGTACCGGTTGGTATTTGGGAAAGCATTCCATCTTCCTTTTGAGTTAGAACATAATGCCATGGGCGCGCTGAAGAAGTTAAATCTTGAGTGTGATGTTGCAGCAAATCTCCGGGTAGAGCAACTCAATGAACTAGATGAGTTTAGATTTCATGCCTATTCCAGCTTGTCCTTGTATAAAGATAAGATGAAGTACTTACATGACAAATATGCCCGAGGCAAGGAATTCAAGAAGGTGACTTGGTTCTCTTATTCAACTCTCAGTTATGACTGTTTCCGGGAAAGCTTAAAATAAAATGGAGTGGCCTTTTTGAAGTGGTACATGTGACTCCATTTGGTGATCTTGATTTGAAGAATAAAAATGGTGGAGTTTTCAGAGTTAATGGGCACCTAGTCAAACGCTACCTGGGAAAAAATGATGACAGCCACGTGGTGGCCTTGATCAATTTCAAATGATGATGTTAACATGCATCATGCGGCGACGCTAAATCAGGCGCTTCTTGGTAGGCGACCCATGTGTTTTTCTTCCTTTTTGATTTTCTTCATAGTGTAGGATTTGTTTTGGACTAACTGGTTGTGAGATGTGTGTAGGAATTTTTGATGCAGTGCAGGACTAATACTGGAAAATTCGGCTAAGTGTGCATTTGGACCGCTGACCGCGCTCAAAATTCCGCGGTCAGCAGAAGCCTTTTTGCGGGGGCGTGATTTGGTAGCGTACTTGAAAAGTCCAAAATGTGACCTCTCTGAAGTTTGAACCGCGTCTGCGGTGTTTTTTTTTCCGCGGTTAGCAGACCCTTTTCCGCGGCCGCGGCCACTATTCCGCTCTCAGTGGTAATGTTGAACAGGCAGCTCTTCAGAACACCCAAAAGCACGGACCGCGGTGGAATTCCGCGTCCGCGCCAGGTAAGTCGGTGTGGGCCCTAGTGTGTTTCTATAAATAGGAGGGTCTACATCCTTTTACCCTTTTGCACTTTGCACTCTCAAAAGAAAGAAGTTACTGTTCATCTTCTATGCTCTAAGCCCTAATCTGCATAACACGAATTAGAAGTCAATTTCCAACATACATCAAACACTTGGTATGCTAAAATCCACATTGCTTTTATATTTGTGCTTTCCTTTTCTTTTAGTTTTAACTTCTTCCTCTCTTCTTTTAGTTTTAACTAGGGTTAAGTCGTTGTTAATTAGTTGATGCTAAAGATTCATGATGGTACTTGTTGTGCATGCCTAGTAGGGGTTGGTAATGTTCATGATACTTGTTAACGACTAAAATAGCGAAAATCCTAGGTAGCCCGTTTAATTTTTGAATTCCGCGGCCGCGACTGTAATTCTGCGGTCAGCGTTTATACAATGAACTGAGTTGAAAATGGCTCATTTTCCGCGGTCAGCGGTAGAAATTCCGCTGACAGCGGCCTGCTTTACACGGTCACGCTTCAATTTTTGCGGACAGTGGAATCTAAGTTCAGAGAATTGCAAAATTGGGTTCGCGACAGCGTTTGTTTTTTCGCGGACAGCGGTGTAGCTTTCGCGGCCGCGCCCAAATTTCCGCTCTCAGCGGTACCTTAGATTCAGAGATTGGGTAGTTTGATTCTCAACTTTTCGCGGACGTGGTTCTTTTTCCGCGGCCAACGGTTGCCTTTCTGCGGCCGCGCCTCTTTTTCCGCGATCAACGGATCCTGATTCTAAGAGGCAATAATTCTAGTCCTCTGCTATGCTTTATTTTCATGTGCAATGTCTTAGCTTCAACTGCAATGCTTAACCATATGATTGATACATTATTCTGACTTTGTTTCATGGCGTATTCTATGCAGACAATGGTCAAATCTAGAGGTGGGAGTGATAAACAAAAAAGGAAAGCAGAGTCCTCCCGAGGAAGGGGACGAGGACAGATCAAGTTACCGTTAGCAGTACAACAACCCATTGGGAAAATGCGAAAGGCCATCAAAGCTGCGGACAGAGCCGCATCCCATTCTGAAGAAAGTCAATATGTCCCTTCCCGAGAAGTTTCGGAAAGTGATTCTGTACCTATTCATGTCCCGAATTTCCCGGAGAAGTACCGACTGTTAGATGTACCCACCTCCTCTACTGAGTCGTCTGACGGCTCTGAGGGAGGTAGTGAGGCATCGGGATAATCTTCCTCACATGCTGCAACTCCGGCCTGACCAGCTGCTCCTGCTCTGCTACTATTGATGTTGATGCTGAGATACCAGATGTCGGGAGAGGAGGTGACACCCAGGTAGGGGGGTTGGAGAGAACAAGGAACCCCGTGGTATGGCAAGAACGGTTCGTTAGTGAGAAAGCCTACCACAAATTCAGGGAATGGTGGCCGTAGAGGTCTCTCACTCTCGAGAGGCAATTCATAGAGAGGGATCTTCTACCCCACAACCCCAATATGAAGAGGCAATTTGATGACAGAGTGGGTGGAAATTCTTTACAAGCAAGCTGCCGGTGGCCAATGAATATTTGGTCAAAGAGTTCTATGCCAACATAGTCCATATCAAAAAGGGCACCTATGTGACAAAGGTGTGGAACCTGAAGATTTGATTTGATGGCAAGACTCTGAATGACTATGCCGGGTTCAATGATGAGGATGAGTCCCTGTATTTGGAGAAGGTGGGTATGGAAGCCTTAGTCCGCCCTTGGCTTGCATCACTGATTGCTCTTCTGGGGACTACTCCAGCTTGGCTGGCACCTGGGGTCCCGATTTACAGGAACACTTTGAGCTTCGAGGCGAAGGGGTAGGAGACTTTTGTGTGCAGCTGGTTAGACCCTACTACATATGACAGTGATATGCCGGTCTCCCGGGCTATTATTGTGGGGGCTATCATGGCAGGGTACCCGATCAACGTCGGGAATATTATGGCCAGGGTGATTACCAAAGTGGTTAACAAGGATGAGAGCTCATATCCTTTCCCAAACTTCCTCACCATGTACCTGGAGGATCAGGAAGTAGAAGGAAGGGATTTTGACACCAAAGTGAGGCCAAAAAGGCCATTTTCATGGTACAGCCTTCAGGGTGCGGACAACCCCAAGTCCAAGGGCAAAGCCACCACTTCCACTGGCCAGTCTGAAGAGCCAACAGTGGTGGCCACTGGTTCTAAGCCTTCCACTGCCATGCCACATCCTCCCTCCGAACCATGCTTCTATGCCCTCTTCAGTGACCTTCTTCCCCAGCATACCCTCTGACTGCAATGAGGGTTAACCAGACTCTTTCCAGCATCAACAACTGGATGCAGGTAGCTACATCTAAGCTGTCTGTCATATCCAGCACAGTAGCAGCTCAGTCAGTTCCAGCTCAGCCTCAGGTGCCCGCCTCAGTGGAGGAATCTCTCAAGGAGCTTCTGGATAACTAGAATCTTATCAAGGATGCTTTGGAGGGTCAAGGAAAATCAATCAAGGACCTGAGCAAACAAACAAAGAAGATGAAGAAGACTCGGGCCTCAAAGGAGTCAGCAAAGCTGCTCAGGAAAGAGGTTGAGACGATTAGATCAGCTGGAGACATACCATTGGACCTGCTCTTGGAGGAGCCAGTTCCAACAACTCAGGCAGCACAGGCACCAGAGCAGGAGGCTGACAGAGAGCCCATGATGAGAGGAGTGATTCCTCAGACTGGGGATTTGGAGATTGAGTTGGAGGACCCCCAAGGAGGTGACCCAGGCCAGCCACAGGACCCAGCCAATGATCCCATGCAGATAGAGGCATCATAGGGAGTTTTCTTTACTCTCTACCCTTCCCCTATTCTATTTTTGCTGATAGCATTGTGGACAATGCTACTTTTTATTTGGGGGGGGGGGGGGTGGCCTTACTTTGATGATATTCTGGATATTTGGTTTGCAATAACCTTGATACTCTTTTCTATTATTCTCGTACTTTTTACTTTTGGTATGTATATAACGTTACTTTTCCATGTATATATTCATTCCCCTTCTATGTATATTCGTCTCAATCCCCTATTTTATATATTTAGTTTACTTTCCGTATTTTACTTTATAACTTCTTTTGCAATTTTTCTTAATAGCACAACTTCTTATTCAATTAGTAGTTTCTTTTTCAGTTTGTAGCTTCTTACTTTTACAAGTTTTCGCGATCAATAAGCCTTTGGTTTTTTTAATGCCACAGTTCTTTCCAAATGTGGAATTTGTGTGAACCGGGTGGCTCTTCCCGATGATGGATGGCATGACAACCTTCTTAAGGGTTTGAGTCCGTTTTCTTTATGTTTTTGTGTAAATAGTAGCAAATAAATAAAAGTGTCTCAGGCAAAGCTTCACTTGGGCCTAACAAATTTACCTTTGACATTATGGTTAGAAACAAATTGATGTGTAAAGGATGGTGATAGTTGTGACCTTTAGACTCTTGTGTTGACTAAACAATCATCGAGTGGTTTTTCGGGACCATTTGTGTTGCTCAAATCTTAGCTAAGGTTGTTGTGAGCCCTCGACTCTGTTCTCTTTAGCAATCAACAACTTGTGAAGTGAGGTTTTGATTTGCAAGTCCAAGTCCCGTGCCAATAAGTCTAGAACTTGCCCTGAATGTTTGTCTAGGCAAAATTCTAAGTTTAGCTCGACTTGAGAAATGATTATAGGCTCTCCTTGATCCAAACTGAAACTTGAAAGCATCCATAGCCTACCAAATATGATATCCCTAGTCAACCCCGTTGAGCCATAGCCCTTGTTCTTTCAATAACCATGATACAAGCCTTTATCCGTTCTAAAATGACCCTCTCTTGGCACCCAATCTTTCCTTAGCACAATTAGCAATAGCATAAGTTTGGGGGAGAGACGAGGAATGCAAAAGTGATAAAAGGTACAAAATGAAGAAAAGGGAAGGCAAAAGAAAGAGAAAGAAAAGCCAAAAAGTCAAAAAGAAAGTGAACAATGTAGAAAATGAAGGGATTCAATAAAAGCAATGATGAAAGGCTTGGAATGATTTGAAAGGAGAAAAATGATTGTCATGAAATAGAAAGAGTGAAGTGTGCCTCTCTAGTCCCCTAAGGAAGAAGAAAATGACTCAAAGAGTCAAGAATGTGTGAGCCGAAATGAGAAATGAAGTGCTTAAGGAAAGATGAAACCTACATAGACCGATATGTCCTACCTTGAACCAAAAGCCTTCATTACATTCCCACAAAAGCCGTATATGATTTCGAGTTGAGTGAGCTTACATTAGTGGTGATTTACATGAGGGGAAAGCTTATGGTACTTAGAGCCGGACTTGTGACATTCCCTTGTGAGAGATGAGTGTGCTTCTTCACAATCCTTGTTTTGAGTGCTTCAATTCTTAAGTGAGATTTTACTTATGGAGAGTAGAGGACAAAGAGTTTGGGTTCCACAGCGACCTACGTAGTAGAGCGAGCTCCCTTGATGAGTTAAGTCAACTCTTGATGCTCTCGTGTCGCACTAGATCCATGGTGCTAAAAAGGTTGTGTGTTATTGATAATACATTTGAGTTGAGGGTAATTGTTAGTCCCAATTGATGCTTGTGGAAGTCACCTTAGAACAGCTGAAATTCTTCTTTCTTTTACCTTTTGGAGGTGATTACTTTGATTGCTTGTGGACAAGCAAAAGCTTAAGTTTGGGGGAGTTGATAACTACGGATTCTAGCCTATCTTATGCTCTCTTTTGCTTAGGTTTTGGATCAAAATTGTGTAAAAGTATTCCCAAAACTAACTTATTGTGCTTGTTTGAAGGGTTTGGTCAAAATGAAGCAAGAAAGTCATAACCAGCTCATAAAGGAGTTAAACATGCACAAGTTCAAAGCTGAGAAAGCGCTAACAACGAAGGAAAAGAGCGGCCGCGGAAGGTCCACCGCTGGGGAGGCCACAATTACGCTGATAGCAAAATTGAGGTTCAGAGAAGGTGCTTTGGATGCAGACAGGGACCGCTGACCGCGATGAAATAGTGCGGCCACGAAATACCTGACCCGGCCACAGTGCAAATTCCGCTGGGGGTGAAATAGAGATTCAGAGGCCTGGAAATTTGAGCTCAAATGAAGAGAGCGGTCCGCGAACATATTACGTGGCCGTGGTTGAAGACAACGCTGAGGCGGTCTCTTTTACGCTACCATCAAAATCAAGCCCAGTCCCAATCCAAAATAGAAGAAACGCGGTCCGCGCTTGCTTTTTCGCGGCCGCGAAAGTTCAAGCGCTGAAGCGCTCAGTATTTTGGTCCAGAAATTTTAGCTGTGTATAAATAGTTCTTTTTCACATTTTAGGTCATCTTTTGTTTTGAGGAGCTCGTGAACAGCCATATTTTGCTACTTAGAGTAATTTTAGTGCATCTTTAGCTATTATTCTTAAATTTTATTCTTGTAATCAACTTTTATGGCTTATATTTTATCTTCATCTTTGATTTCTACCTTGATTATGAGTAGCTAAACCCATTAGCTAGGGTTGTGACCCAACCGTAGTGTGGGTATTTAATGGGTCTTCAATTTTAGGGCTTAATTGTTTATGGGTTAGTGATCTTTAGCTTGTTTCATGCTTTAATTGTAGAATTGGTGGTTGAAAACACTGATTCGTGCCTTTATGACTTAGACTCTTCTTGAGAAAGAGGGACTAAGTCTAAGAAATTCAGGCTAACAAGGAATTGGGGTGCATTCAAGAGATTGGTAGCCCCAATTAAAGGATTAAACCTAGAGATAGTAATACCCGACTTGAGCCAATTTTACTTTTATTGTTTGAACACCAAATTGGGCTTGAGAAAGCCAATTAGGGCAAAGTTACTCAAACTACTGAGAGGTATAGAGTGAGTAATGATGTGTAATGATTTTATCACGACGCCAAATATAACAAGCTTGACCTAAATTTTAGATCCCATTAGATACTCGCCTAGGTGTAAGTCACTTCCCTAGTGTTTTTTATCACTTGAGAAAACTCTTACAAAAACATTGTACTTAGTTTATTTTCAGCAATCAATAGCATTAAAAGTAGAATAGTAACAAATCCAAACATGGTTAGAAGTGCAATTAAGAGCAACACGCATAGCTAGATTGGATAGAAACCCAACTCCCAACCAATATTAGCTCCTTATGAATATCGATCGCGACCTTTCGGGTAAAAGCTGCATCGACCACTCTTTGCCATTTTATAGTGGTATCGGGTTGGAGCCGATCAGTATACATATCCCGTAACATTAGGTTTTAGGCCACCTGTTGATCCGGTTATTATTGAGTTTTGCCATTTCTTTGGTGTGTGTTTAGGACAGATTGGTCCTATTGTATGGAGGGTTGTGGCATGCCTTAGATACTTGTCAAATCTGGCTTTTTTACCCTTCACCTTTTACCATCTGATTTATCTTTACTCTCCCAAATTATTCTATCATGGGGTTTTTACTCTCGTGTCCAGAAGTAAGAGGGATTTGGTTAGCCCTGAAGACGACAAAGATCGTGGCTGGTACGCCAGATTTGTTGTTGCTCCTACAAGTGGGTTAGTAGGTGAAGAAAACATACCCTTCCCTGAGAAGTGGAACTTTGCACGTAAGTTTCTCTTCCAATCTTTTATTTCTCTTTGTTTTTTGAAGAACTTGTACTCTCGTAACTGTTTTACTTTTCTTTTTAGCAACCATGGGAACTGTTGAGGAAATTTCTGATTTCCGTGGTTGGGCAGAAAAATTGTTAATAGTTGCTCCAATGGAAGAAAGTTCTTGGAAATACCTTTCAAACATATTTGGATGGAAAGTTAAGGCTCACGGTAACTTTTTCTTTCACTTTCTTCTTTATTTTCATGTTTATCTTGGAACATATTAACCCTTTTATTTATTAGGGTTTCCCATTCGGGGTGTGAGTGCTGCATCAATCACTGCTTCAAGGCTCTCTCTATCAAAGCCTCAAGAGATAATCTTGAGTTCCTCGTCAAAAAGAAAAGCTGATAGACCACAGAACTCTAAAGACGAAGAGGAACAGGATGAAGGCTCGTTGGTTCGTAAGCCACGAGCTAGAAGACGGGTCATTTCAGATGACGAAGCTACTCCCCCTCCTAGTTCTGTTCCCATGCTCGTGCCTGAGAGTGCTACCTTAATGATTTCTGATGAAGAGATGTCTGCAGCACCCCGTGACTCTACTGAACAACTCTTTTCTCGTGGATTTGATGAAGAAAGCTTTGGCTTTATTTATGTGGAAACGCCTCTTGCCTCTTTTCGTGTGTCTACTCCAATTGAATCTCAGTTTCCCGTACCTGCTGCTCCTACCATTGCTATGCCCGTGACTATTTTGACTTCCTCGACTGCTCTTACTGCCACAACTTCCCATGCTGAAATTGGTTCCTCTAGTAGTAGTAGGGCGATGAAACAAGTTACCATCGAGATTCCTGCAGATGGTAATCTTTTGAAAAAAATCAGGTCACGCTGACGTATGGATGAAACCAGTGATTGGCCCAGTTGAGAAGTCTAAACTGGAAAGTCAAAGCTCTCTAACGTGGATGAATGATATTGTGCATTCATCTTTAAAGGTATAAACCATGTCTTTTTATTTTACGTGATTTGTCTTTTACTAGTATCACATTCCTCTTTTCATTGTGTAGATCAATCTCATCGGTACGGAGATGATGAAAAAGATTGTCCACACGGAGCAGTTGATGAATGATTATCACACTGAGGCAGACAATTGGAAAGAGTAGTTTGAGGGTCTTCAACTTGAAATGGAGGTTTTAGAGGAAGAAAAGTGTACCTTAGAGCAGCAAGCAAAGGTTATGGCAGCGGAACTAGCGGTTGAGAAAGCCTCATCCAATCAGGCGGGCAAGGATAAGAATCTTCTTGAGTCTTCATTTGCTGAGCAGCTTTCCAAGGCTTCTGAAGAAATTAGGAGCTTAAAGGATTTGCTAAACCAAAAAGAAGCTTACTCTGGGTAGCTTTTTCAAATGCTCACACAAACTCAAGAAGATCTTCGTGTATCTTCAAACAAGGTTAAATTTCTAGAGAGATCTTTTGCCCCCCTACAAGTTTCTTACGATGCTGCCTTGAATGAGAAGGATGAATTAAGAGCTGAGGTTGAGCAATGGGAAAAAGACTATGAGGCCCTTGAAGATAAAGCTGTTGTTGATGTTAGCTGGGCTTTTTTGAACACTCGCCTCGAAACATTAATAGAAGTAGGCCGGGAAGGCTTTGACTTAGATGCTGAGATTGCAAAGACTAGAGAGACGATTGAAAATACCCAGCAGAATCAAAACTTTTCTTCACCTGAGGTTGGTATTCCCGAAGGTGATGAAATCACTCCTGGTGAAGCTATTGCTCAACCTTCTCCTGCTCAAGTTGGTCTTCCTTCTGGTGATGATGCCACTCTCCATCCTACCGGTTCAGATTCTTCCCCACAGTGAAAGTGAAAAAGCTTGAAGTTTTTCTTTGTTTTTTTTTATTGGTGGAACATTTGGAGGTTTACCCCTGGTCCCATTTGGGGGCAATGTTTTGGAAAATCTTACTAGTCCGTTTTGGGGTTTTTTGCATAAGACAATCAGGTTGGAACTAAGTTCATACTTAGTTTCAACCAAGTTATTATAATATCATCTTCTAAGTTTTTTGTTCAACTTCTATGATATTTTGTTTCGAGTTTCCGTGCTACTCTTTTATTATGCACTAAAAATGCTTCAGTACTTCGTGACTTTTTTAAACAAGCACGATTTATAAAAGAGGGCCCTTTTATGAACGACACTTAATGAAGAAGACGTATCAACTTCATAATGGTGTAAACGTACGAAAGAAGAAATAGGAACACACACGTTTCTTTGAATAAAGTTTTGTATCATTCAAACTTTCAAATTATATAATACTTTACATGTATTTAAGTATCATCTATAACTCTTTCGTAACTATTTTCTTTACAACAGATTTGTAAAAAATTCAAGGGTATATCTTGCAACCCATGATTAAATATTGCCTTTAAACTAAACATTCGTAAGATTTTGAAATTTACATCCACGAGTGTATACTTCACAGGTTTTTGAATCAGGCTTGTATTTTTGGCTTGTAACGTTACTCTTAACTTTCAATTTGTTGGGTAGACCTTAGGCTTGACTTGAATTCTGATTTTTGAAGTCTTCTTTGCCTTCCTTATATATATATATATAGTCCCCCAAGTGTTTGAGCTTTGAAGTATGAAATCTCGAGCACTTGATTATTCCTTCCATGTGGTCCTTTTCTGAAAAAGGAAAAAAGTATGGGACTCGGAGGTATATATAATTTAGATGATGACTGCTTAACCCTTTATATTTCCATCAGAACCGAGAATTATGTTACTTCCGCGTGTCTTTCAGGTCTAATATCATCATTTGGTGTGGGCTAGCTTTTTGCCTATCATCTAAAATTGTTAGTATAATTTTAACTGTACAAAATAAAAATCGTAATTGAGCAGTACCTGACCGTGGGTGTTTCTTTTGCATAGAAATAGTATTTCTTCAAATGAACAGTATTCCAACTCGAGGGCAGAACCTTGCCATCCATGGTTTCTAACTCGTAGGCACCTTTTCCAGCGATACCTCGAACTTTATAAGATCCTTCCCAATTTGGATTTAAATTTCCTGCTCCAGTTGTTTTCGCTGATTGGAAAACCCTTTTAAGAACGAAGTCCCCATTTTTAAGTACCTGAGGTGAGCCTTTCTGTTGTAGTATCGTTCTATGATTTGCTTTTGTGCTGCCATCCGTATTGAAGCTGCTTCTCTTTTTTGTTCGAGTAAGTCTAAGTTTGTTCTTAACTCCTCATCGTTTGACTCTTCCATTGCCAATGTGAATCTCGTTCTAGGCTCTCCAATTTCAATTGGGATCAAAGCTTCCGAACCATATACAAGTGAAAATGGTGTTTCTCCCGTGGCTGTTTTTGTTGTGGTTCTATAACCCTATAACACTCTTGGTAATTCCTCAGGCCAATTCCCTTTTGATTTTTCTAATCTCTTCTTCAAATTATTGGTGATAATCTTATTTGTTGACTCAGCTTGTCCATTGCCACGGGATGGTAAGGCGAAGAGGTTATTCGTTTGATTTGCCAACTTTGAAAGAACTCTGTGATTTTCGAGCCTATAAATTGTGGGCTAATATCACATACGATTTTCTTTGGAACTCTAAACCGGCATATAATGTTTTGCCAAATGAAATCTCTTACCTCCTTTTCTCGTACATGTTTGAATGCTCCTGCGTCTACCTATTTTGAAAAGTAATCTGTTAACACTAATAGAAACCGTACCTTTCCTTTAGCTTGTGGTAAATGCCCTACTATATCCAATCCCTATTTCATAAATGGCCATGGGGAAATAATTGTATGTAATAACTCTGCAGGTCGATGCATATTGTTGGCATATCATTGACATTTATCACATTTGGCTACAAAATTTTCTGCATCCTGTTCCATTTTTGGCCAGTAGTATCCTGCCCTGATTAGTGTTTTAACTAAAGATCTTCTGCCCGCGTGATTTCTGCAATGTCCTTCATGTACTTCTCTCATTACGTACTCTGTTTGATTGGGTCCAAGGCACCTTGCTAAAGGACCGCCAAATATTTTTCGGTATAAATTATCTCGGATTAAGCAGTAACGAGTAGATTTTCGTCGAAGCACTTGAGATTCTTTCTTGCCTTCAGGTACGATCCCGTACTGCAAAAAATTAACAAAATATTTTCTCCAATACCAGGTTAAATTATTAAAGCTTACCTCGTGTTTATCCTGGTCAAGTGCTGAATGAAATAAATGTATTACAATAGCGTTTTCTTCACTCATTACTTCTGCAACTAAATCAAGATTAGCCAACGCGTCTGATTCTGCATTTTCTTCCCTGGGTATTTGCACGCTCTTTCATGATTGGAATTGCCTGACCAGTTGTCGTGCCTTTTCCAAGTATTGTTGCATTCGTGCCTCTCTAGCAGTGTAAGTCCCATACATCTGATTGACTATTAGTTGAGAGTCACTTTTAATCACGATATGCTCTATGGAGATTTCTCGTGCTTATTCCAAACCTGAAATTACAGCTTCATATTCTTCTTCATTGTTAATAATAGGATAACACTTAATTCCTTGTCTTATACTTTCACCTGAAGGCGAGATTAAGACAATACCCAAACCGGCCCCTTTGACGTTTGAAGAGCCATCAGTAAATAAAGTCCACCTACCTGGATTAGCTCCAGTAAAAATTTGTAATTCCTTTTCTACTTCAGGAATTATTTTTGTACTAAAATATGCTACAAAATCTGCTAAAACTTGAGACTTTATTGTTGTTCTAGGTTGATAAATAATGTCTTATTCACTTAGTTCTATTGCCCACTTGGCTAATCTGCCTAACAATTCTTGTTTATGCAAAATATTCCTTAAAGTATATGAAGTTATTACGGAAATAGGATGACATTGAAAATACGGTCTTCAATTTCCTAGGTGCCATGACCAACGGTAAAGCAAGTTTCTCTAGATGTGAATATCTAGTTTCAGTATCTAATAAAGATTTACTAACATAATAAATAGGGGATTGTTTATCTTTGTCCTCCCTTACTAAAATTGCACTTACAGCTACTTCTGCAACTGCAAGGTATACAAATAGTCTTTCTCCATCCCTTGGTTTAGACAGTAGGGGAGGATTTGAGAAATATGTCTTCAAATCTTTGAGGGCTTCGGCATTCTTCAGTCCATTCAAACTGATTTTGCTTCTTCAACACCGAAAATAATTTAAAGCTTTTCTCTGAGGATCTTGAAATGAATCTTCCCAGAGCTGCAATCCTACCTGTCAATCTTTGTACCTCTTTTTTGCTTGTGAGTATATCAGGTATTTCTTCAATGGATTTAATCTGCGATGGATTTACTTCAATTCCTCAGTTAAAAACTAGGAAACCTAAAAACTTACCTGAAGACACGCCAAATGCACATTTTTTCAGGATTTAAATTCATATTGAATTTGCAGAGAATTTGAAAAGTATCTGACAAATGTTGGATGTGATTCCCTGCCTGTGTTGACTTGACTAACATGTCATCAATATAGACTTCCATGGTTTTTCCCAGATGTTATTGAAACAGTGTTACTAACCTCTGGTACGTGGCCCCAGCATTCTTTAGGCCGAAGGGCATGACTTTATAACAGTAAGTTCCCCCGTCTGTAATAAAAGAAGTTTTTTCCTCATCTGAAGGATCCATTGTTATTTGATTATATCCTAAATAAGCATCTAAAAAACTCAACAATTTGTGCCCTACAGTAGCATCAATTAGTTAATCTATGTGTGGTAGAGGAAAAGAATCTTTAGGGCAAGCTTTATTCAAGTCAGTATAGTCTACACAAACTCTCCACTTACCATTTTTTTTGGGTACCACTAGTATTAGCTAGCCAATTAGGATATTTTACCTCACGATAGACCCGATTTTTAAGAGCTTTTGTACCTCATCCTGAATCACCTGGTAGTTGAAGGATCCTTGCTTCCTCTTCTTCTATTTGACATGTGGCTACGTTGGATCTTCATTCAGCTTATGGGTCATCACCTCCGGTGGTATACCTGTCATATCTGAAAGCGACCAAGCAAAGTAATCTGCATTAGCTTTTAAAAATTCAATTAACTTACTTTTCATCTCTGGGCTCAAGTTATTTCCGATGTAAACTTTTCTGTCCGGCCAATGTATAAACAGCACCACCGCTTCGAGTTCCTCAATTGTTGTTTGATGTTTTCATTCTCTTTTGGCTCTTGAATAGTATCAGGCCTCGAGTCTACATCCGTTTGTCCATCTTCAGTTGAGGTTTGAGTTGTTATACCCTCAACTAAATTCTGTAGTTGCTATTTTTCATCTGCAACGTCATTTTGTATGCTTGAATCTGCCACTGAATTGATACTTCTGGAAGCCTGTTGATCACCACGGATTTTCCTAATTCCCCATTGTGAAGGGAACATAATAACCTGATGTAAAGTAGACGGAACAGTACCCATTTCGTGAATCCAGGGTCTGCGAGGATTATATTGTACGCCATGTCCATATCTATCACTTGAAATTTCGTATCTTTGACTACTCCTTCTGCGAATGTGCTGAGTATTATCTCCCCTTTTGTAATAACGCTTGAATTTTCAAATCCAGATAAGGTACGTGCTTTGGGTACCAATTTATCATCAGCTTGCATCTCGTTTATTACTCTTAAAAGAATGATATTTATAGAGCTACCTGGATCAATCAAAACTCGTTTCACATTAGTATCATGTACAAGTAGAGATATTACCCGTGCATCATTATGTGGGATTAACATGCCATCTACGTCTGCATCATCAAATATTATACCGTCTTCTTCCAAAACTTGGCGAACTCGCTTCCCGTAGGTGACTGTGATTTTTGACACCTTTTTTGCAGTCGTGTAGGTCACGCCATTGACCTCCTCCCCTCCGCTTATGACATTAACCGTTCTCTTTGGTGACAGAGGTTTTGGTGGCTCCTGTCTATTCTTCATATATTCTTGCTTACCCTTCTCACTAAACAAATCGGTTAAGTAGCCTTGTTTTAATAAGTGCTCTACTTCACCTTGTGGCAATCTGCTGTTTGGTGGCCGTGATCATTATGAAACTCGCACCAGAAATCAGGGTTTCTTCTATTTGGGTTCGATCTCATTTCCTTTGGCCACCACACTTTATCTCACATGCTTCTTAAAACAGCTACCAACTCAGATGTGCTAACATTGAAACTGTAACCACCAATCTTCGTTGTTGGACTTCTGTCGTTGTCCCGCGTATCTCGCTTGTAATGACCCGGCCGGTCGTTTTTAGAATTTACTCCCCGATCCCCTATTAACTAATTTCCCCATGTTTATTTCTGCTATTTTGACTTTGCCGGGATGGTCGGTTTTGAATTTCGGAGAGTTTTGGGACACTTAGTCCCTAAATGAGAGCTTAAGTGTTGGAAAGTTGACCGTAGTCGGAACAGTGTGAAGACGGCCTCGGAATGGAAATCCGATAGTTCCATTAGCTCTGTTGGGTGATTTCGGGTTTAGGGGCGTGGTCGGATTGTGTTTTGGAGGTCCGTAGCTAATTTAGGCTTGAAATGCCGAAAAATGAATTTTTGAAGTTTCCGGTTCGATAGTGAGATTTTGATCCGAGGGTCGGAATGGAATTTCGGAAATTGGAGTAGCTCCGTAGTGTTGAATGTGACTTGTGTGCAAAGCTTCAGGTCATTCGGACGAGGTTTGATAGACTTTTTGATCAAAAGCGTATTTTTAGAAATTTGGAGTTCTTAGGCTTGAATCCATGGGTAATTTGAGGTTTCGATGTTGTTTTAGGTTTCTTAAGGATTGGTACAAGTTTGGACAGTGTTATTAGACTTGTTGGTGCCTTTGGTTGAGGTCTGGGGGCCTCGGGATGATTTCGGATGGTTGTCGGGGAGTTTGAGGGGTGTGAGCAGCTGCTGAACTTTGCTGCTTCTAGTATTTTCGCACCTGTGGTTTGGGGACCGCAGGTGCGATGCCGCACGTGCGGAAGAGGATCCGTAGAAGCAAAAAATGGGGAACATCATTAGGAACCGCAGATGCGGTATATTTTCCGTAGAAGCGGTACCGCATCTGCGGGTGAGGGGCCGCAGATGCGGAATCTGGGCGTTTAAGTGATTTGGTCCGCAACAGAAGCGGTCCCAAAGCCGCAGATGCGGAAACTGCTGGACAGTTGATTTAAAAAGGGGTTCCGCGACCTTGGGGTTATTTCCACCGTTTTTATCTCGGCTTAGGAGCTTTTGGGCGATTTGAAGGAGGGGTTTCAAGGGAACTTCAATGAGGTAAGGAATTTGGACTTAAAACTCGTCCTATGTCATTATTTCACGGATTAGAGCTAGAAATTATGGAAATTTAGGGTAAAAATTTGGGAAACTAGGGCTTAGTATTGGAGACCTTTGATTGAGGATTTGATGGACCATTTGAGATCTGATTTTGATAATTTTGGTATGAATGAACTCGTGAGTGTGTGAGGATTCTGGAAATATAAATTTCACCTGATTCCGAGACGTGGGCCCGAGGGGTGTTTTGGTCATTTTACCTAATTTCGCATATTAGCTTAGAATTTAATTGTAGAATCAGTTACTTGAAGTGTTATTTACATTATGAAATTTAGTTGAATAGATTCGGGCCATTTGGAGTCGGATACTCGTGGCAAGAACGTGGTTTCGGGTTGACATTTGAGCCGGTTCGAGGTAAGAGGCTTGTCTAACCTTGTGTGGGGGACCTTTCCCCTTAGGATTGATATTGTGATAATTAAAATGCCTTGTACGTGAGGTGACGAGCGCGTACTTGTGCTAGTTGTTGGAAATCCGGTCTCTTTCATTAAAAATAGCCTTGAATTGTGTTCTTTCTTTTCTTGCTTACACTATTTGGAATTAAGCCTGCTGTTAGTCTAGAGAAGCACGTCTACTTGACTAAATTGCTCTATTTTCCTTAGCTGCCTTATTTGTATTACGTGAAGCATACTAGGCTAGAATTATCTGCTTTACCTTGGTATGAAATTGATTGAATTGAGTTCTTGTTGCTGCTGTGTATTTACTTTGGGACTACCGGACGGTATCCCGGGAGCTCCCCTGTATGTTTACTTTGGGACTACGGAATTGCATTCCGGGAGATCCCTCTGCACTTTTACATTGGAACTACGGGATTGCACCCGGTATTCCCCCAGTACTGAGTATTTATATTTGGGACTACGGATGTGGTATTCCGGTAGATCCCCGCTCATTTATGAGTTAGACTACGGGGCTGCACCCGGGAGATCCACTGGACATTTACATTTGGGGACTACAGGACGGTATCCTGGGAGATCCCCCGACTGTTACTTCTGCATTGAGCTGTACTGGTTGTATTGTGATTCTTGTTTCTATTTCTGTTGTCGTTATTCTCTATGTCCTGTGATACTTTCACTGCTGCACTTATTTATACTGTTCTTATTTATGCTGTTGAATTTTATATACTATTTAACCTCAGTAGGGCCCTGACCTTCCTCGGCACTACCCAATCGAGGTTAGGCTTGGCACTTACTGAGTACCGCTGTGGTGTACTCATGCCCTTCATGCGCATGTTTTTCATGTGCAGATCCAGGTACTTCGACTCAGTCCTATCACCCCTGAGGCAAGGCGACTGCTGTAGCGACTTCGAGGTATATCTGCCGCGTCTGCAGAGCGAGGAGTCTCTTTCTATTCTTGCTGTTTAGTATTAGCCCCCTTCTGTATTTCAGTTCTTGTTAGACATTCTGGAGTCAGAGCTATGTAGTATTTCTTAGCTTGTGATTCATGGGTTTCCGGGTCTTGGATTTATGTGTTGGTTTTGAGAGCTAAATATTGTGTATGCCGAGCGGCACATTTAAACGCTGTTTATTTCTTTATTCCTGTTTCAAATTGTTTTACTTCCGCAAAATTTGGTTTATTTTCTGCATTTTAGGCTTACCTAGTCGTAGAGACTAGGTGCCGTCACGATGGTTCACGGAGGGCAAACCGGGGTCGTGACAAGTTGGTATCAGAGCTCTAGGTTCATAGGAGTCATGAATCACAAGTCGATTTATTAGAGTCTCGTTGATCGGTACGGAGATGTCTGTACTTATCTACGAGGCGCTAGGTAACTGTTTAGAAAAATTCCACTTCGTTTGATTTCCTTGTCGTGCGAAATTTTGATGTCACAATTCTAAACTTCTGTCTTCTATTCTCTCACAAATGGTGAGGACACGTGCTACTCGTGATGATCAGGCACCCGCGCCCCCTACTGGAGCCGTCAGAGGCCGGGGCCGGGGTAGAGGTCGAGGACGCGCTCGTGGTGCAGCCAGAGCACCCGCACGAGCTTCTGCCGAGGTACCACCAGCAGTACCAGCCGGAGTCCAGACACCGGATGCATCTGCCACTACTACTCCAGCACTCTAAGAGACCTTGGCACAGTCTATGACTATGTACACCACTCTAGCTCAGGCAGGGTTGCTTCCCCTTGCTGCTGCTACATCCCAGGCCGGGGGAGGAGCACAGACTCCCGCCGCCCGCACTCCTGAGCAACGAGTGCATATTGATCAGGTCCTAGAGGCTATTCCTGTACAGATGGTAGCCCCAGCTCAGCCCGAGGAGAGGGCAGTAGCTTCAGAGGAGGAGCGGAAGAGGCTTGAGAGGTTCAAGAAGTATCAGCCTCCGACTTTTAGCGGGCTAGCCTCAGAGGAGGCCCTTGGATTTCTTGAGGAGTGTTTCCGTATCCTCCGTACTATGGGCATATCAGGATCGAGCGGGGTTTCCTTCACTACCTTCCAGCTTCGAGGAGCCGCCTATCAGTGGTGGCGTGCTTATGAGTTAGATAGTCTGGATGAGGCAGCTTCCCTGACTTGGGCTCAGTTTTCAGATATGTTCACGAGGGAGTATGTTCCCCAGAGTCTTAGGGACGCCTGGCGCGCGGAGTTTGAGCATTTGTGCCAGGGTACTATGACCGTCTCGGAGTATGCTGTCCGTTACACCGATTTGGCCAGAGATGCACCAGCTTTGGTCTCTACGGTTCGCGAGAAGGTTCGCCGGTTTATTGAGGGGCTTATTCCCAGCATCAGATCTAGCATGGCTCATGAGTTAGAGATGGATATATCTTATCAGCAGGTGGTGAGCATTGCTAGGAGGATTGAGGGTATGCATGCTAGGGACAGAGAGGAGAGGGAGGCCAAGAGATCTCGAGAGTCGTGCCATTATTCTGGTGCTCGTGCCCCAGCTGCAGGTCGTCATGGTAGGGGTCATATGACTCACCCCGTTCATTCAACTCTTCCAGCAGCCAGTGGTATTCCAGCCCCACCTAGGCCTCAGAAGCCTTATTATGCACCTCTAGTGTCTAGTGCGCCTCCTACGCGGGGTACTTCTAGTGGTCAGTCCAGCAGACCTGGCCCGAGCCAGTCATAGTCTCCACGTCCTCCCAGAGCTTGTTTTGAGTGTGGTGACACACGCCATATGGTGAGGGATTGCCCCAGACTTAGGAGGGGTGCACCTCTACAGACTTCTCAGCCACAGCATGCCCAGCAGAGTTCTCAGGCTATGGTCCCAGCCCCAGTTGCTACCCCACCGGCCCAGCCAGCTAGAGGTAGAGGTCGGGGAGGTAGAGGTCGCCCTCGAGGGGGAGGCCAGGCCAGATACTATGCTCTTCCCGCTCGTACTGAGGCTGTCGCCTTCGATTCTGTCATCACAAGTACTATCTTGGTCTATCACAGAGATGCATCGGTTCTATTCAATCCAAGCTCCACTTATTCTTATGTTTCTTCTTATTTTGCTCCGCATTTGGGTGTATCTCGGGATTCTTTGAGTTCCCCTGTTTATGTTTCTACTCCTGTGGGAGATTCTCTTGTTGTGGACCGCGTTTATCGGTCATGTTTGGTTGTTCTTAGTGGTTTTGAGACCAGAGCCAATTTATTATTGCTCAGCATGGTTGATTTTTATATTATCTTGGGCATGGACTGGTTGTCGCCCCATTATGCTATTCTTGATCGTCACGCCAAAACCGTGACATTGGCCATGCTAGGTGTACCACGTGTTGAGTGGAGGGGTGCTTTAGGTCACACTCCCAATAGAGTTATTTCTTTCCTTAAGGCTCAGCGTATGGTTGAGAAAGGTTGTGGTGCGTATCTAGCTTATGTGAGAGATGTCAGTGTGGATACTCCTTCTGTTGATTCAGTCCCAATAGTACGGGATTTCCCTGATGTGTTTCCAGCTGATCTTCCGAGCATGCCGCCCGATAGAGACATTGATTTTGGCATTGATCTGTTGCCGGGCACTCAGCCCATTTCTATCCCTCCGTACCGTATGGCTCCTCCTGAATTGAATGAGTTGAAGGAGCAGTTGCAGGAATTACTTGATAAGGGTTTCATTCGGCCCAGTGTATCACCTTGGGGTGCTCCTGTCTTATTTGTGAAGAAGAAGGGTGGTTCTATGCGTATGTGCATTGATTATCGCCAGTTGAACAAGGTGACAGTGAAGAACCATTATCCTTTGCCTCGTATTGATGACCTGTTTGATCAGTTACAGGGTGCTTGTGTGTTTTCTAAGATTGACTTGCGTTCAGGCTATCATCAGTTGAAGATTCGGGAGCCAGGCATCCCGAAGATTGCCTTCAGGACTCGGTATGGTCATTACGAGTTCCTTGTTATGTAATTTGGGCTGACTAATGCCCCAGCAGCTTTCATGCACCTGATGCACAGTGTTTTCCGGCCATATCTTGATTCATTCGTGATTGTTTTTATTGATGACATTCTGATATACTCCCGGAGTCGGGAAGATCATGAGCAGCACCTGAGGACAGTGCTTCAGATCTTGAGAGAAAAGAAGTTGTTTGCTAAGTTCTCGAAATGTGAGTTTTGGTTGGATTCCGTGGCGTTCTTGGGTCACGTGGTCTCGAGAGAGGGTATTCAAGTGGATCCGAAGAAAGTGGAGACCGTGCAGAGTTGGCCCAGACCATCCTCAACTACAGAGATCCGTAGTTTTCTTGGCTTGGCGGGTTACTACCGTCGATTTGTTCAGGGGTTTTCATCTATTGCAGCACCTATGACCAGACTGACAAGGAAACATCACGAACCTTCCGGTCCGCGTAGCTCTTCTGTCTGGACTGGGCGGTGCGGAGTCTATCCTGAATCACCTTGACTCTCTCCAAAGCATCCTGAACCAAGTCTGAGGGTGAAATGCTATGCTCAACTCCACCCGAGTACCCAACTCCTGCTGTACGGCTCTCCAGAATCGCGATGTGAACTGAGTACCTCTCTCTGAAATGATGGAAACTAGAATACCATGCAGACGGACAATCTCCCGGATATAAATCTCCGCCAACCGCTCCGAAGAATAGGTAGTACATACAGGGATGAAATGCGCGGACTTGGTCAGCCGATCCACAATAACCCTAATGGCATCGAACTTCCTCAAAGTCCGTGGGGGCCCAGATACGAAGTCCATTGTGATCCGCTCCAACTTCCACTCCGGAATCTCTATCTGCTGAAGTAATCCACCCGGTCTCTAGTGCTCATACTTCACCTGCTGACAATTAAGGCACCGAGCTACAAACCCAACTATATCTTTCTTCATCCACCAGTAATGCTGCCTCAAATCATGATACATCTTCGCGGCACCCGGATGAATGGAATATCGCGAACTATGGGCCTCCTCTAGAATCAACTCCCGAAGCCCATCGACATTGGGTACACAAACTCGACCCTGCATCCTCAATACTCCGTCATCACCTTAGGTCACATCTGGAGCATCGCCATGTAACACTTTGTCCTTGAGGACAAGCAAATGAGGGTTATCAAACTGACGCTCCCGGATACGATCAAACAAGGAAGACCGAGAGACCACACAAGCTAGAACCCGACTGGGCTCCGAAAGATCAAATCTCACAAACTGGATGGCTAAGGCCTGAACATCCATCGCCATAGGCCTCTCTGCTGCTGGTAAATAAGCCAAACTCCCCAAACTCTCTGCCCGATGGCTCAAAGCATCGGCCACCACATTGGCCTTGCCCGGGTGATACAAGATAGTGATGTCATAATCCTTCAGAAC
Source organism: Nicotiana attenuata (assembly GCF_001879085.1). Taxonomy (NCBI): domain Eukaryota; kingdom Viridiplantae; phylum Streptophyta; class Magnoliopsida; order Solanales; family Solanaceae; genus Nicotiana; species Nicotiana attenuata. The sequence continues at coordinate 32,662 of NW_017673300.1, forward strand.
CTCTAGCCATCTCCTCTGACGCAAATTAAGGTCCTTCTGATTGAACAGATGCTGCAAACTCCGGCGATCAGTATATATCTCACAAGGCACGCCGTACAAATAATGACGCCAGATCTTCAAGGCGTGAACAATGGCAGCTAACTCAAGATCATGGACAGGATAATTCCTCTCATGTATCTTCAACTGTCTGGACGCGTAGGCAATCACCCTACCGTTCTGCATCAATACCGCTCCAAGGCCAACTCTCAAGGCATCACAATAGATAGTATAAGACCTCGAACCGGTAGGCAATATCAAAACTGGGGCTGTAGTCAGGGCTGCCTTGAGCTTCTAAAAGCTCTCCTCGCACTCTTCCGTCCACTGGAACGGAGCACCCTTGTTGGAGAGCGGGTTCTACTTCGGGTTTCGCCTATGAAGGGCATTATGAGATTCGAGAAGAAAGGGAAGCTGAGCCCGAGGTTTATTGGCCCTTTTGAGATTTTGAGACGTGTTGGGGAGGTTGCATACGAGCTTGCCTTACCTCCCAGCTTGGCAGGAGTTCATCCGGTATTTCATGTCTCGATGCTCCGGAGGTATCATGGTGATCCGTCGCACGTGTTGGATTTCAGTTCAGTCCAGTTAGAAAAGGATCTATCTTATGTCGAGGAGCCAGTGGAAATATTGGACAGGCGGGTTAGGAAGCTGAGGTCAAAGAACATTGCATCAGTGAAGGTCCTGTGGCGGGGTCAGCCGGTCGAGGAGGCGACCTGGGAGACCGAGCAGGATATGCGCTCATCTTTTCACTACTTCAGGTATGTCTTTGTGCTCGTTCAAGGACGAATGAATGTTTAAGTGTGGGAGGATGTAACGATCCGGCCGGTCGTTTTTAGAATTTACGCCCCGATCCCCTATTAACTGCTATCCCCGTGTTTATTTATGCTATTTTGAATTTGCCGGGATGGTCGGTTTTGAATTTCGAAGAGTTTTAGGACACTTAGTCCCTAAATGAGAGCTTTAAGTGTTGGAAAGTTGACCGTAGTCGGAACAGTGTGAAGACGGCATCGGAATGGAAATCCGATAGTTCCGTTAGCTCCGTTGGGTGATTTCGAGTTTAGGGGCATGGTCGGATTGTGTTTTGGAGGTCCGTAGCTAATTTAGGCTTGAAATGCCGAAAGATAAATTTTTTAAGTTTCCGATTCGATAGTGAGATTTTCATCGGAGGGTCGGAATGGAATTTCGGAAACTAGAGTAGCTCCGTAGTGTTGAATGTGACGTGTGTGCAAAATTTCAGGTCATTCGGACGAGGTTTGATAGACTTTTTTGATCGAAAGCGTATTTTTAGAAATTTGGAGTTCTTAAGCTTGAATCCATGGGTAATTTGAGGTTTCGATGTTGTTTTAGGTGTTTTAAGGATTGGTACAAGTTTGGACAGTGGTATTAGACTTGTTGGTGCCTTTGGTTGAGGTCCCGGGGGCCTCGGGATGATTTTGGATGGTTGTCGGGGAGTTTGAGGGGTGTGAGCAGCTGCTGAGCTTTGCTGCTTCTGGTATTTTCGCACCTGCAGTTTGGGGACCGCAGGTGCGATGTCGCACGTGCGGAAGAGGAGCCGCAGAAGCGAAAAATGGGGACATCATCACGAACCGCAGATGCGGTATATTTTCCGCAGAAGCGGTACCACACCTGCGGGTGAGGGGCCGCAGATGCGGAATCTGGGCGTTTAAGTGATGGGTCGCAGGTGTGACTTTTGGTCCGCAAATGCGGGACCGCAGAAGCGGTCCCAAGGTCGCAGATGTGGAAACTGCTGGACAGTTGATTTAAAAAGGGGTTCCGCGACCTTGGGGTTATTTCCACCATTTTTATCTCGGCTTAGGAGCTTTTTGGGCGATTTGAAGGAGGGGATTCAAGGGAACTTCAGTGAGGTAAGGAATTTGGACTTAAAACTCGTTCCTATGTCATTATTTCATGGATTAGAGCTAGAAATTATGGAAATTTAGGGTAAAAATTTGGGAAACTAGGGCTTAGTGTTGGAGACCTTTGATTGAGGATTTGATGGACCATTTGAGATCCGATTTTGGTAATTTTGGTATGAATGAACTCGTGAGAGTGTGAGGATTCTGGAAATATAAATTTCACCCGATTCCGAGACGTGGGCCCGAGGGGCATTTTGGTCATTTTACCTAATTTCGCGTATTAGCTTAGAATTTAATTGTAGAATCAGTTACTTGAAGTGTTATTTACATCATGAAATTTAATTGAATAGATTCGGGCCATTTGGAGTCGGATACTCGTGGCAAGAACGTGGTTTCGGGTTGACATTTGAGTCGGTTCGAGGTAAGTGGCTTGTCTAACCTTGTGTGGTGGACCTTTCCCCTTAGGATTGATATTGTGATAATTGAATGCCTTGTACGTGAGGTGAAGAGCGCGTACTTGTGCTAGTTGTTCGAAATTCAGTCTCTTTCATTAAAAATAGCCTTGAATTGTGTTCTTTCTTTTCTTGCTTACACTATTTGAAAATTAAGCCTGCTGTTAGTCTAGAGAAGCACGTCTACTTGACTGAATTGCTCTATTTGCCTTAATTGCCTTATTTGTATTATGTGAAGCATGCTAGGCTAGAATTATCTGCTTTACCTTGGTATGAAATTGATTGAATTGAGTTCTTGTTGCTGCTGTGTATTTACTTTGGGACTACGGGACGGTATCCCGGGAGCTCCCCTGTATGTTTACTTTGGGACTACGGAATTGCATTCCGGGAGATCCCCCTGCACTTTTACATTGGAACTACGGGATTGCACCCGGTATTCCCCCAGTACTGAGTATTTATATTTGGGACTACGGATGTGGTATTCCGGTAGATCCCTACGCATTTATGAGTTGGACCGAGGTTAGGCTTGGCACTTACTGAGTACCGCTGTGGTGTACTCATGCCCTTTTTGCGCATGTTTTTCATGTGTAGATCCAGGTACTTCGACTCAGTCCTATCACCCCTGAGGCGAGGCGACTGTTGTAGCGACTTCGAGGTATATCTGCCATGTCCGCAGACTGAGGAGTCTCTTTCTATTCTTGCTGTTTAGTATTAGCCCCCTTCTGTATTTCAGTTCTTGTTAGACATTCTGGAGTCAGAGCTATGTAGTATTTCTTAGCTTGTGATTCATGGGTTTCCGGGTCTTGGATTTATGTGTTGGTTTTGAGAGTTAAATATTGTGTATGCCGAGCGGCACATTTAAACGCTGTTTATTTCTTTATTCCTGTTTCAAATTGTTTTACTTCCGTAAAATTTGGTTTATTTTCCACATTTTAGGCTTACCTAGTCGTAGAGACTAGGTGCCGTCACGATGGTTCACGGAGGGCGAACCGGGATCGTGACACTGACTCCTTTCTAAACTTGGATGACGAACCGGAATCTCTGTCCCTTGATCTGGATTCGCACCTTGGGTTCTCTTGTTTTGAACGTGAATCCCTTCCTGCTGGTCCCATGTAAGGTTTGTGCCTGTTCTTACCGGACCTTTTTTCAGTTTTTGGTCGCCTCGAACTTACTCTTTCATCTCCACGATAGTATCTTCTAGCCGCAGCTTCGTGCTATACCTGTTGTAAACATCATTCCAAGTTGTTGCAGGGAATTCTCGTAAGATTTCTTTGAGTCTCCTCGTGGCTTCTGAGCTTTTTTCATTTAGATTACTTGCAAATGCCATAGACGCCCAATTGTCAGGTACACGTGGTAACATCATTCTTTCACGCTGGAATCTATCCACGAATTCCCTGAGTAGCTCTGTATCTCCTTGTTTTATTTTAAAAATATATTCCATACTCTTTTCAACTTTTTGAGCTCCCAAGTGTACTTTTATAAATGAATCTGCAAGCTCGGCAAAAGAACCAATAGAATTTTCAGGTAAACGAGAATACCATGTTAGTGCTCCCTTTGTGAGTGTTTCATCGAATTTTTTGACCAGCGTTGATTCAATATCTTGCTTGATCAAGTCGTTGCGCTTCACGCCAGTTGTAAATGCAGTTACATGATCACGTGGATCGGTTGTCCCATCATACTTCGGGATATCGGGCATCTTAAAAAATTTTGGAATAGGCAAAGGAGCGACACTTGGCTTCCAGGGTTGTTTAGAATATTTATCCATATCCACTCCTTTGATTATAGGTGGAACACCGGGTATTTGCTCTATGCTATCGTTATGCTCCTTGAGCTATTTCTGCAAAGTTAGTACTAAACTTTGTAAATCATAATTAATTAGAATACCTGACCTTCCATCACGAGATTCGCTGGGAGTTCCCCTACTGCCCGAATTGGCGAGTCCCGAGCGTGGATTTTCTATGGTTACGATGTTATTCGGAAGTGGGGTTGGTGGTACAGTTGGTAACCCCCTAACAAAAGCTTGAAGAGCATTGTTGACCTGTTCTGCGATTAATTGCTTCAGTGCTTCATCAATGACTTGATCATCCCCATGTTGGTCATTCGCATGTGATATAGATCTTTCTCGGGATTGTTGAGGAGAGTTTCGTGGTGAAGGGACTGGAGTTTCATCCTCTTGTTGCTTTGCTGGTTCAACTGGTGTTGCTGATTTTGTTGGTTGTTGTCGTTAGCAGTCGACATGTTTTTGATAGAAAAAAGAATTTGGAAGGTGAATAGAGTATCAGATTCCCGGTAACGGAACCAATTTGTTTAACCAAAAAATAGGAATTTTGGTCAAAGCTTATTTTTAGAAGTATTCGGGCTACTGATAATCAAGAAAATCAATATTCTCGTAATAAGAAAAGAAATTAGAATATGAAATAGCAAAGTAATCAATAGAAAGCAAAAGAAAGTAATTATATTCCAATAATAATCAGAACGTGTCCATACAGATGACATTATTTTCCTTATATAGTGATTTCCAAGTACACATCTTTTCCCTTATATGACCGAGTCATTATGAGCATTAATGACATTACTGAAACGTTATAATTCGTAATCGTAACTGTTTCGTGAAGATTCTGTAACGTTTGTAATCATCCATGCTCATTAATTGAAGACCAATGAATCTGCCCTTTTTACTGTCTTGGTTCATTCCACCGGTGCTTCTTCAAATCACTAAAGAGACTCGAGCAATCGTTTCTTCTCATCTCGTAGGTGTTTTGCTCGTATCTGTTAAGACTCACGTCTTTTTAATGCTCTTCTCCAGCTGTCGCTTTTCTAATGATCCACGTGTCTTGCCATGTTAGCCACATAATTAATTCCACGTGTAATATTCATTTTCTCCGATACACCTAACCAATTTTAGATGGTTTAGTATGGTTACATGAATCTTTCTCTATTTGTTTTGATATAGCGAAAAAGACTAATTCAACAAAATATATCTTGTATGTGTTAAAGAATTAAAGCTTATTATTTACTTTCAAAACTTTATTTAAGAATGCCTGTCTAATTAGAGGCGAACCTAGGATTTAAAAAAGGAGAAAACATCACTATCGAATAAAAACATGGGCAAATGCTGAGGTGGGAATCGAACCTAGATAGCACACTAAGCTAGCGTTTGGCCATAGATCCCAAATTTATTTTGAAAATCTGATTTGGGTGAACTTTGGTTTGAAGATGAAAATGTGTTTGGACATACGTTTTCAAAACATATTTTCCAACTTTATTTTGGAAAAACATGTATATAATTCCCAAATTTTGGGATTTTGGCCCAAAACTAGCTCAATAGCTGATTTTGGGATTTGAAATTTGGGATTTGGAATTTGGCCAAAGTATGAACAAAATTTATGGCCAAACATGAATTTTGAAAATAAATTCCAAATTTAATTTAGAAAAACGCATGGCCAAACGGGGCCTAAAAGTCAAATTGTGCCTCCTCCCCTCCCCCCTCCCCCTCCAAATCGACCAATGCAATTGTTTAAACTTTGAGTCTTAGGGTGTCAATCAAAATATATACCTTGTTATTAAAATATATACATACATTTTTTTCGACATTATCAGGGAGAGTGAACATACCCTAAGGTAGGTGCGCCTGTATGTCTAACTACACGCCTCCAAGATCAATAAAAGACAAGAAACAAAATATATTAGGTAAAAGGTGGACAAGGAATCCCAGAAACTCATCCATTTATAGTGGAGAGAAGAAATTCAGACCATGAATAAAAGTAAAGATTCTAGAAAGGGGGAAAAAATAGGTATATATTGATTTAATTCAACGCCTTGGTGTCATGAGTATCAATTCATTCCCTCTCAATATTCCCAGTCTTTCACTAATTTGTTTAATTGTTTGTTAGAATTAAGTACGGTGTTTCTGTTTCATTTTATGATCTATCAATCAGAAATCAAACCAATCATGTCAATAATGTTCTTATATGAAAAATTCATTTGATTATTAAGAATGGTTACATATGTAGTTCTAAATGATGGACTAATTATGCAGAAAAAATTATATTAAATGTATGACCTCTTAGATATGACCCTTAATTAGCTCTAGACCTTATAATTAATTATTGCATCGTTTCTCAACTCTATAAGAGGAGTTTGCACTATCCAATCGAAACGTTTTTCTTTAAAATAAATTATTTCTGAATTTCAGTCATATTAAATGTTTATATGGACATAAAGGCACGACTTTAAACATACAATGAGGAAAATTCTTTCAATGCGGAGGTGGGAGTGAGAACAAAGTCCTATGTTAGTAATTGAAATACAAAAAAAATTACATATTAAGGTGTCGAGTACTCTTAAATGTGTGGCTTTTTTAGCAAATTGTATCAATTTGGTCCAAAACAGAGCCCGACTCTCCCTCAGTACGATGGTGACGCAAACTTCAGCGAGGATGCTAAGTTCCACAAAGGGATGGATGTGACGCCCATGACAAAGGGTGGGTCAAGAAGGATTGACAGGATTCTAGGCTGACAAGCTTCTGAAGAAGAGGTGCACATATCACCATAAGTGAATCTCATATCGGAATGAGAGAGGAAAGTGAAAAGTTTTATTAAGTTTACATAGTATGCGCACTTTTAGAACTCGATGTAGCATAGCCTGAAAAATAAATTTGTGCGAGCCTAGGTCCAAAATCGAGATAATGTTTTTCAACTGATATGATAAAATAATGAGCTACTCAAGTTTTTCGTTAACTACTTCAAATGTAAGACATGAAATTATAAGAAGCTTGTAATCAAATTAGAAGTAGTATAGTAATAAAGTCCAATTTATACACTGTCAGATTGTGTCAACACTGAAAACATATTTAGTACCCAAACTTAGCTGTTCGACAGTACATTGAAGCAAATGAAATCATGAAATGGCAAACCCAAGATTGTCTGCGGAAATGAAGGGATTAAACTTTTTGTCTTCCATTGAATGATGTTTTTTAACGTTGGAAACACAGCTGGATGACAATGATAACTGCAAATGCACCCAAAAATAAAATAAAAATAGTATGTAATATAATTTTTCAGATTTGTCGACTGTAGTTATGCCCCTAACGCTACTTCCTTTGTTAGGCGGGTTTTATATAAACATAAAACAAATTTAAGTATAGTCTAAGGCAATTTACTCTAATCATCATGTCCACACGTAAAAATCATATGTGGATTAATATATAGTATACTATTTAATTTTGTAAGGGCTCGTTTGGTATGAGGGATAAGGGTTAATTAATTTCGGAATTAAATTAGAGATGAGTTTATTCCATGTTTGGTTGGGATAAAATTGTGGTATAGCTAATATCGGGATTAGCTTTCCCGGAATTGTAGTATTTTTTTTATTATCCCGGGATTTTCCCATAGCGATAAAAAAAAACAATTTCGGGAAAGCTAATCCCGAGATAAGTTATACCACGATTTTACCCCAACCAAACGAGGGATAAACTTATTTCAAGTTTGATCTTGGGACTAATTATCCCCTACCCCTTGTACCAAACGATCCCTAAGTGAACTAACAGTCTAATTGCACATCTGTACTATCAGCCTATCACGGGAACAAGATCAGTTTAATTGCAAATTATCTTTGATTTTGGAACAAATTTATATATAATTCACGGCTCTCTACTTTAATTTCTAGCTAGGTACGTATATTGCACCAACTACCTAGACCATTACCAATATATGACAGTTCACTGTCTTCTACATACGAAAAGCCAAGTCTCTTCCAAATACAACAAAAAACCGTGGGATAACCGTTCATAATATGTGAGATTATATCTATAAGTGGCGAAGCTAGGAAATTTAATAAGGGTGTTCAAACTTTGTCAGTGGGCTATGTAAGGGTGTTCAAAGTCTATTTTTAATCAGTAACAAGTAATATTTTACCTTATACGTAGTATGATTTTTTGGCGAAGGGTGTTCAGTTGACCACCCTTGGATCAACGTAGCTTCGCCCCTGTCTATAATATGTAATAAATTTTCATTATTAAGTATTAACTAATCATATAAAAGAAAGTTATAAATAGCCGTCCATAATATGTGAGATTATATCTACAATATGTATATAAATTTTCACTATCAACTGATCACTTAAAATAAAATCATTACAAAAATTACTAAACTGGAAAATAAGATAATACGTAGATCACGCTTGTAATTACAGCAAGTCAGAATATAATGATAGCATAAAATTTATTTATTTAATTCTTTGCAGAAAAAGAACAACAAAAATATAGTCGGTATATTCCCACAATATGGGAAATGAGAGGGTAATGTGTACGTCGATTTTATCTATAATTTGTAGAGATAGATATAGGGGTGTTCACGGTTCAGTTTGGCCGATTTTTGATTAAAACCAAAACCAAATCAGTTTAATCGGTTTTTAAAATTTTAAAACTAAAACCAAACCATATTAAATACAAACCATCGGTTTAGTTGTTGTTGGTTTGGTTCGGTTTTTGGTTCTTAGTAAGCTAATGATAAGTCGATAATAGTAAAACGACACTAGACAACAATCTAATTTTATTTTGCTAAATTTATGTTTTTTTATATATTTCGTTCAGAAATAAATATTGATTAACATCACTTTGTTGAATCAATCAAAAATCAAGTGAGTAACAAAGAAAAATTGATCTTAGAATGTAATTCCTAACATCACTTTGTTGAATCAATCATAAAGTATTCGTAGTAACAAAATTAGATTCATACGTTCATAGAAACCTTCTCAAACTTTAGCCATTGTAGTCTTGCAATTTGAGTTTGCTTTCTTTACTCTTGTGGTAGTTTTTTTAACTCTTTTGTTAGGCAAAAGTAGGTGCTACTGCGTAGGATTAGAGAATTTGAGTCTCTTAAGGAAAAGAAAAGGAATTTTTACCTCCTATAGCAAAGGTTAACACCTTATTTATTTTAAATAAATACCATTTAAAAAAATTATATTCTATAGATACATTTTAATGTTTATAGCAAAATATCTAATTTTGGTTAACTCCTACTCCTAAGCCACTAAATACGCTATTCAGTTACAATATTTTCTTTCTCTCTCTACTTTGATACAACTTTTACCTCAGATTTCTCATAAAGAGCTCTCCAATTCCTTCACCCACCATCGCCATTAACTGAAGGATCAATTTATCAACAATTATTAACCAAACTAAACAATCTAGTCCAGTTATTTCAATAGAAAGGACTAAACCCTAGACCCTTCCATTGCAATTACAATAAGAAATCCTTACGTCTCCCTTACAATTCCAAGAATTTTCTGGCGTAACTTTCGTGTGCCCATCCTTCAAATCGTTTTCCTCCGGCTCTTCCTTTAACAAAGGCACAATTTCTGTTGACGGCGGCCATGGCTTCCTGTTGTTGTTAGAAGGGAAACGAGCCATGGCTTCCTGTTGTTGTTGCTGCTTCTGATGTTATTGTTGCATCTGCTGCAATAGGAGTAGCTGGAAATTAGGGTTTGTTCTTGAACAAAGACGACGGATTTTGGGGCTGAGCAACTTGATTTTCTGTTAATATATTTCAATGTTTTTTCAATGTATCACGCTGTATTTTCATGTATTTCATTGTATTCGTTGTCTTTTTTTCATTGTAATTCAATGTATCTCGTTGTATTCCATGTATTCATTGAATTCACTGTTTTTTTTTCTCATTGTATTTCAATGTATCTCGCTGTATTCTATGTATTTCATTGTATTCACTGTCTCGCTATATGCCATGAATGTATTCATATATTTTTTTTAATTAATATAATTTATGTATTCAGATGTATTATATAATTTCTCTGAAGATTGCTATGTTTTCGGGGTATTTTTTTGGTTGAGAATCTTTTTTATAACTGAAAATACAACATTTGTGTGTTATAATTGAGTTTGTTGAGTTATATTAGGAGTCTATTATGTTAATTGATTCACTTTCCGTTTTAAAAATAGTGTAATCCCCCTATTTCACGCCGTTAATACAGTCGAATACAATAATCTATCTAGCTGTAATCCCATGTTTCACTCCACGAATACAGTCGAATACACTCGAATACAACAACTGATTAGCTGGATTTCCCTGATTCACGCCTATTTTTGCTATTGTATTCATGAATACAATAGCTTAAATACATCAAATACATCTTATAACCACAGAAAAAATATCTATAATCCGTAATATAGCAAATGGTATCTATAGATGGCTAATTACTACTAAAAGATAGTGCTTTATGAAAATTTCTCAAAAGAAAATTGCCTGATTCCTATTGTCTTGGGCTTAATTAGGCAATCTTTCAAGATATAAGTAGTATAAACCAAATTCAAAATAATAACTAAAATGCATAAAATATTTAAAATTATTTACATGATACTATATATAAATAATAACTAAATTTTGTATATAATTTATCGGATTGGTTCAGTTTATTTTTTATTTTTATAATAATAGAACCAAAACCAAACCTAATATTATCGGTTTTTTTAATTTAAAACCAAATCAGGAAAATATCGGTTTACTATCGATTTGGTTTGATCCGATTTTTTGTCAAACCGTAAACAGTCCTAGATAGATAGACTGTTTCCGATAAACCCTCGACTCAAAAAAAAGACATAAGAATGCAAAAGAGAAGTCCTCTTTCTTCCAAGCAGATGGAGCTTCTTTCTCATTTGACATATATAATGGCACTCCGAAAAAGGTCATAGCACACTCCTAAAAGCATGAAAGAATTTCGTACATATACACTAACATATCAAAAGTATATATAGTAATGGGCATAAAATAATCTTGTGGTCTTAATCTAATTTGAAGTAGATTTTCTTAAAGAAAAGATAACAACAATAAAAAAACTCAGTGATTTTTCATAAGTGAGATTTGCGAGGGTAATGTATACGTAGTTCTTATCCCTATTTTGAGAGAGCAGAGAAACTTTTTCCGCTAGATCCTCGGCATTTTCTTAAAGAAAAGGAAAAATAAAAATATAAAAAGATATTTTGAACTTTGACAATTACAATTACATAAACATCTAGAACCGTCAATATGGGCTTGGCCCGTTGGGCCAGCCCAACCTAACCCGTGATTTAGCAGGGCCGGGCTAAAATATTTGGAGCCCGTTTAAAAATGAGGCTTTTAAGCCCGTGCCTGTGAGGCTTGACTGAGACTGGGCCGGCCGGGCCCGTGGGCCTAATAAAATATTTATTTAAAATATATAAAAAATAAAAAGTATATTGCCTTTAGAGATGGAAAGTCAGAATTGGATCTTTACTAAGAGGAACCAAAACTTGATCTTGAGAAGTTTCAAGAGATGGATGTTGTCATGTATTGGAAGGACCATTCTAGAAAATATCCCGATCTTTCAATGAAGGTGCGTGATGTACTTAGTATTCTTATTACCATTGTAGCATCGGAATCAACATTTAGCATTGGTGGCGTGTTCTTACAAATTACAGAAGTTGCATTTATTATGAAAATGTCAAAACACTTGTTACTACTCGAAATTGGCTGCACAGGTTTTTCAAAACTCAAACTTGTAATATTTTTTTATGTGAATTTAAATATTATTAATTTTTAAAATTTAATTATTTTTAATATTTAACTAATTAATATTGCATATGAATTGTAGATGAAAGTGAAGATGTTAAGACAACCTTGTCACAAGCGGATTCAAATGTGTTTGATGAGGATGATGTGTTGGATATCTCATAAGTATCACGAACGTTCTCTTGAATAGTTTGTTTTAAATTTTGACTTTTAGTGAATGAAATATAGTCTTGTCTTTTACTTTTTTTAGTATTTATTGTGATATATTGGAACAATATAAAAAGTTATTAAGTTTTCCAACAAGATATTTTTTAACTTGAAATAATTATCTTTTTTTAGGTTAGAACTTAAAGAAGAAATATAAAATTATATTTTTAAAAATGATGGGCTGGCCCGTGGGGGCCCGCGGCCCACATAGGACTGGGATAAGTTGACCATTATAAGGCCCATCAAAATAATGGGCTAGCCCAGCCCGGCCCATATTGACAACTCTATTAACATCGTTCTCTTTTCTTTTAAAGGAGGGTTACAGCCACTTGCAATAAATAAAATTACTGATCTTTTCAGAAGTGAATATTCCTGAATTTATTCCAGATTGATAGAAAAGGTTGGTGATAATTTCTATGTGGATATCTTATTATGCTTTTTTAAGAAAATCTAATCAGGTAATAATTATGTAATCAAATTGTTCATCAACTACTTAGATAATAATGCTTTGACTTACTAAGAGGTGGAGAACATGTACCATCATCATTAACTTCATTCAGAATCAATCACTCCCTCCGGTCCACAATAAGTGACCATTTTGTTTTGAGCACGCCCGTTAAGAAAATACTAAATTCTATACAAAAATATCTAGTATGACTAAATTATCCTTAATTAAATATTTAATGTGAGGAGTAAGAAAACTTCTTAGGGTAATTTTGTAAAAACAAATTGAATTTTTTCTTGATTATATAATGGACACTTATTTTGGACCAAAATAAAAAAGCAAATTGGTCACTTATTATGGATCGGAGGGAATAAGAATTTAATAAGACTTCAAATCGAGGGCGGAACTAGAGCATTAACTACAGGTTCGGATGATCTCACTAGTTTTTGCTTAGATCTTGTAGTTGAAAGTTCATTAAATATGTATGCATACTTGACTGTGAAACCAATAACTTAGATGAGCTATTAGTTCAATGTCATATTCAGAACTCATAAACTTCAAATTCTCATTTCGACTTTGCTTCAAACTTTGATCGTGTGGTGTTTTACCTTTGAGGACCACGGTTTATATTTATTTTGGGGATTAATCTTTGACTTTTTGGAATTATATATATATATATATATATATATATATATATATATATATATATATATATATATATGTGCAGAGGTGGATCCAAGATTTTAAGTTTATAGGGTCCTATCGCAATTTCAAATTAATATATAATAATAACTGGGTTCACAAATAGATATTTAATAATTTTTTTAACAAAAATACAGGGTCTACGCAAAAGTTACTGAGTTCCCGGGAACCCGTATCTTACACCCTAGATCCGCCCCTGTGTATATGTGCACGCACACGTGTGAAAGTAAATAAAGATATACATTTTAAAACTCGCTAAATAATTTCAACTCAAAATTCACAGCGTCTAAATTTTGAATTACTCAGGATGGTGAAGATGGTGGCACACACAGTTCTATAATTTTGTTAACATGCTTCATGTAATGTAATACCAGAAGTCAATGATACTGTTTGAAAATACTAGAGAGATTTAGTAGGTTATAGCATGAGAATATTGTTAATCATTTCCAATCATTATGCAGAAGTTTTAGGTGCAATGATCTATTTTAAGGCAATTGAGCATCTTCTACTTACTATGACTTCTCTTTCTCTCTCTCTCTTTTTTTTCATCATATTCAATATTCGTATTAGGCTTCGATTGATCTCTTTCTTTTTTTTCATCATATTCAATATTCGTATTAGGCTTCGATTAATCTGAATTTGCGATACGTAGAGTGTATTAAATGGGAAAGCATTCTCTGTCGAAGTTTTTTTTTTCCATGCTTAATCCGAAACTTGTGATTAAGGTGAAGGGATTATCTAGCCCATCACAGTTCTTGGTAGTTACTATGACATCTCTTATAAATTCATTGCACCAAATCTTTGCTTTGGATTATACGATCTTCTGTCAATCCATCATCTTGCAATCTATTTGCAATTTGCATCCACATGGTGTTTCAATTTTGACTGATTTATTAAAAATTGACTTTACGTGATTTATAAGTTACGGGTTCGAGCCGCGAAAGCAGCCACTAATTCATACATTAGGGTAGGCTGTCTACAACACATCATTGGGGTGCGGCCCTTCTCCAGTTCCTACGTAAACGCAGGATGCTTTGTGCATCGAGCTGCTTTTTTTTTTTGTTTCGGCTTGGAACTTGCATAATGTCTAACTTGCTCCATTTGAAATGAGTTTATGTTACTGTGTAATTACACATAGAAGTCAAGAATCACACTAAAATTTTTGTTTTTTTTTACCCTGCAATACTACTCGAGCAATTCAAAAAGACTATAATATGGAATAGTACTTGTGGAAATGGACCTCTGAACTCAGTATAGTTATTGTGTGATGAGTTTGATCTTTAATTTAAGATTCTTAATATTGAACTAATTGTACTTTTAAAACTAAGACTTCATGCAAAATTTTAATAGTTTTTCTCATACGTTAATCTACTACTTCATAGAAAACAACATCAACAATTACAGGTCGGGGGAAGAGGAAGGAGAAAGCAAAGACCTATGAGAAATTGAACTTTACACAATTTGAGTGTAAAATAGCAACTCTACCAAGGAAATTTTAAATCCAATTGTTACTCTAATATTAATAATCTTATTTAGTAAGTAAAAAGAAAGGTATTAAATAAAAAGAAAGAAATCGGAGGGAATAAGACAACAACGAGAATACTAATAATTGAAATAGGAATATGCATGAACATTTTGGCTTGCCTGTATCCATTCCTTTAGGCTTTTGGTATTGATTCTTCCTAAATTTATTCAAGTGCCTCACCAACTAAAAGTTCTTTCCAATTTAGAAAGGCCCACAACATGTGGTTTCTGTTCGTCTTTTGCTGAGATATTCTCTTAATACGCATAAGACGGACGGAGTCTTGAAGCAACGATAAAGTTATTGCCGCATAACTTATAGGTCATGAATTCGAGCCGTAAAATCAGATTGCATCACGGTAGGCTGCCTACATCACTCTCTCTTGGGTGTGACCCTTCCCCCGACCCTATTACGTCTACGTGGACGCGGGATACTTCGTACACCGGCTGCCTTTAATACTCATAAGACCAGATAGGAACAAGGGGTACACATGATTTTCGACAAATGTCAATATTTGAAGAAGTGAACAAATGAATAATTTAGTATAGTGATAAGAGGGTCATTTTCTATAAGTATGCACAATATTTTTGTTTTGCTCATTATCTATATATACATATATAGTACTAATAATTTTTTTAATATAGCAGTGTCCCGTGACATTGCTTGTGGCAACGTATATTCGAACTAAATAGGACTAATACAACCTTGGTAGAGCGCAATTACGCCAGTTACATAATTATACAATTTGGTTATGTATACGATCGAAATCGAGCTTGCCCTTTTTGTTCGACTGACCAAGGCTGGAGCATAATAGGTCAAGGTTTGGCTTCGATTTATATCAAACGATGGAGTGGGGTTAAGTTATCTAGACCCTGAGACCGATTAAGCTCGAGACCCTAAGATCGATTAAGATCGAGGCCGACCAAGATCGAGACCAAATAAGACGGAGATCGAGGGGAGCCAGCTATGTCGAATAATAGAAAACCGAGATATCTGTGATCGGCCAAGGATCGTGGCGAGAATCTCGGCATGTATCAGGTCAAGAGCAGTTGTTAGCCAATCATGGGATTTTCTTCCGTATTTAGAATGGTACCTTAAGTAGAATTCCTCTACTATATAAAGGAGTTCCTAATAATTTGTAATAATCACTTATTCTCACATATCAAAGCAATACAATACCTTTTCTAGCTCTCTTATATTCTCTTGTTCATCAGTTTATTTCATATTCCATAGCTCTATTCTCAATCTGTCGAAGGCGATCTAGCTCGAGGGCTAAATTGCATCTCAATACTGGTTTGCTTTACGTTGCTGTTAATTTCTATTATTAATTATCGTTATCTTAAAATCGGATAACAATTAAACTTATAAGTGGTTTTAAGGACACGTAATTTCACCTAGTACTACTTGATAAATACAATGATCAATTATAGAAATTAACAGCAAAGTAAAGCAAATAGTATTGAAATGCAATTCAGCCCTCGAGTTAGATCGCCCTCGAACCGACTGAGAATAGAGCTATGGAATATGAAATAAACTGATGAACAAGAGAATATAAGAGAGAAAAGGTATTGTATTGCTTTGATATGCGAGAGTAAGTAATGATTACAAAATGATTAGGAACCCCTTTATATAGTAGAGAAATTCTACTTAAAGTACAATTGTAAACACAGAAGGAAATCCCATGATTGTCTAAACAACCAGGCTTGACCTGATACGTGCCGAGATTCTCGCCACGATCCTTGGTCGATCACGGATATCTCGGTTTTCTGTTATTAGACCTAGCTAGCTCCCCCATCTCCGTCATATTTGGTCTCGATCTTAATCGATCTCAGGGTCTCGAGCTTAATTGGTCTCAGGGCTTCGTTAACTTAACCCGGCTCCATAATTTGATATAAATCGAAGCCAAACCTTGACCTATCATGCTCCAGCCTTGGTCAGTCGAAGAAAAAGGACAAGCCCGATTTCGACTGTATACATCTATCAAAGGGTGCCATGATATGGTACCAGAATTTACCACCTAATTCTATTGATTCATTTGCTATGCTTGCAGATTCCTTTGTAAAGGCGCACGCCGGATCCATTAAGGTTGTGTCACGACCCGGATTTCCCATCATCGGGAGTCGTGATGGCGCCTACTAGTGAAAGCTAGGCAAGCCAACCAATTGAACTATTTACCTTGTTTCCATTTTTAATCCGATAACAGTTAAGAGCCAACAATTAGATAACAACAGAATTAAATAAGCGAAAGACTGCATTGTAAAGTTTTAATAATACTGCTAATACCAATCCATACCAAATCTACCCAAGACTGGTGTCACAACTTCACAGACTATCTAGGAGTACTACAAATAAAGGTCTGAAAGAAATAAATACAACACTGTCTCTGGAAATACATGAAAGAAACAGGAATAGTAGATAGAAGGAGACGCCAAGGCGTGCGGACGCCTGCAGGACTACCTCGGGTCGCCTGATGAACAAGAAACAGCAATCTCACTGCGGTCCGAAATCTACAACACTGGGATCTGCACAAAAGAGTGCAGAGTGTAGTAGCAGCACAACCAACCCCATGTGCTGGTAAGTGCCTAGCCTAACCTTGGCGAAGTAGTGACGAGGCTAGGACCAGACTACCAAATAAACATGTGCAGTTAAGTGATATACAACGGAAAAATAAAAGCAGAAATGTACAGTCAAGGATGGGAGGGGGAAAACATGTTGCGGGGAAACATCAAATGATAACAGGAGGATAGTAGGTATATATAAGGAACACCACAACTAAATTATCAACAAGAATCATAAATCAAACAAGTGCATGACATCACCCTTTGTGCTTTTACTCTCGTCCTCACCATAAGAATCAATATAAACTGCACGGCATCACCCTTTGTGCTTTTACTCTCATCCTCACCATAAAATCAATATAATCGGCACGGAATGGTACATCGTGCGGCACGGCATCACCCTTCGTGCTTTACAATCTTCCTCACAAAAATCATACACGGCATCACCCTTCGTGCTTTAACACTCTTCCTCGCCCAAACACAATCACAAACAAAGAGAGCAAGGAATTAAATATAATTACAACGAAAATCCCGGCAAGGGAACAATATCAAAAAATAGCATCCCGGCAAAGGAAAATATTAAAATCCTCTTCTCTTTTTCACGCTTACTTTACAACTCGATTCACAGTTTGAGCCAATGCTCTACAAGGTTTAATTGCCAATTATACTTACACAAATCACTTTAGAACTTGAGCCAACGCTCTTCGCTAATCAAATATCAACACTCTTTCCACAAACCTTGCTCAACAATAGCAATCGTCACATTAAACCTGAGCAATACAAATGGAGTGACATTAATCTAACATAAGACTCACGGGCATGCTTGACACTAACGTATAGATACTCGTCACCATGCCTATAAGTCGTACTCAACAAATAATACATAGCAAATAGGACACAACTCCTAATCCCTCAAGCTAATGTTAGACCAAACACTTACCTCGATGCCACGAACACAATTCAAGCCTCAACTATCGCTTTACCTCTTGATTCCACCACCAACTCGCTTGTATCTAGCCATAATTTACTTAACTATATCAATAAATGCTAAATGAATCAATTCTAATGCATGAAAATGAGTTTTCTAAAGTTTTTCCCAAAAAGTCATAAATCGACCCCGAGCCCGCTTGGTCCAAACCCGAAATTCGGACCAAAACCCGATTACCCATTCACCCCCGAGCCCGGATATGTAATTGGTTTTGGAATCCGACCTCAATTTGAGGTCTAAATCCCCAAATTTCAATATTCTTAGGTTTTACCCAAAATTCCCAATTCCTACATGAAAACCCTAGATTCTAGGATGAAATCTTGTAAAAAGAAGTTAAGGAGTAAAGAAAATGAGTTAGAAATTACTTACTAATGTTTTGAAGAAGAAAATGTGTTTGGAAAATCGCCTCCTACGTTTTGGGGTTTTGAAAAATAAAAAATAACTGAAAGTCCCATTTAAATATACTCCTCTCAGACCCTCTCCGCGGACCGCAAAAAAAGCATTGCGGCCGCGGAGCTCACCGCGGAGAATGTTGACTGCAGTGACATGCTTTAGTATTTTGGCTATAACTTTCTCTACAGATGTCCAAATTGTGATTTCTTTATCTTTCTGGAAACTAGACAGAAAGGTCTACAATTTCGTTTTTGAATCATCTCAAAATTCCTTGTAAATCAAAAGATATAGGCTTCCGAAGTCAGACCAGTGAACCTGCGGATTCTTCCTCACCGCGGACCGCACAAAATCGAGTGCGGCCGCAAAGTCTCCACCGCGGACCGCACAAAATCTATTGCGGCCGCAAAGGACCCTCCACGGTCGCACAAAATTATTGCGCACCGCACAGGCGGGTTCAGATATCTGCAACTTCTCTGAACCTGCAACAACTATGTTTTTAAGTCTAAAAAATCCCGGAACCTATCCGAAACTCACCCGAGCCCTCGGGACTCCAAACCAAATATGCATACTAACTCAAAAACATCATATGGACCTACTCGTGTAATCACATCATCAAAATAACATGTAAAACCATGAATTAAACCTCAAAACTCATCATTTTCATCAAGAATACTTAAAGTTCATAACTCTTCAACCGGAAGTCCAACTCACGTCAAATAAACTCCATTTTTCACCAAATTTCACAGTTATCATTTAAATACTATAACAAGTTTGTATCGGGCTCCGGAACCAAATTACGGGCCCGATACCAATGGTTTCAAGCATTAATTCTTTTCTTCATTTCTTAGATAATTCAGCAAAATAATTTCTTTCAAAAATTGATTTTTAAGGCTTGGGACCTCAGAATTCATTTCCGGGTATACGCCCAAGTCCCATATTTTACTGCGGACCTCCCCGGATTGTCGGAACACAGATTTGGGTCCATTTGCTAAAAATGTTGACCAAAGTCAACCATAATCAAATTTTAACTCTAGAAATTTTTATTTCTCATATTTTCACATAGAAGGCTTTCCGGATATAGGTCCGAACTACGCACGCAAATCGAGGTGAGGTAAAAGGAGGTTTTTTTTGTCCTCGAAACACTGAATTTGTTTCTAATACAAGTGATGACCTTTTGGGTCATCACATCCTCCACCTCTAAAACAACCGTTCGTCCTCGAACGAACATAAGAAGGAAGTACTTGAGTCGGGGAAAAGATGGGAATAACGGATCCGCAAATCGGACTCGGACTCCCAGGTCGATGCCTCAGCAGGCTGACCTCTCCACTGAACACGAACAGAAGGGAAACTCTTCGATCTCAACTGAGGAACCTGCCTGTCTAGAATAGCTACCGGCTCCTCCTCGTATGACAAGTCCTTGTCCAACTAGACAGTGCTGAAATCGAACACGTGGGATGGATCGCCGTGATACTTCCGAAGCATGGACACATGAAACACTGGATGCACGACTGATTAGCTCGGCGGCAACGCAAGTCTGTAAGCCACCTCCCCCCACTTGATCAAGAATCTCAAACGGGCAAATGAACCTAGGGCTAAGCTTGCCCCTCTTCCCAAATCTCATCACGCCCTTCATAGGCGACACCCGAAGAAACACCCGCCGACCATGAATGCCAAATCGCGAACCTTACGGTCGGCATAACTCTTCTGCCTGGACTGAGTGGTTCGAAGCCTATCCTGAATGATCCTGACCTTGTCCAAGGCATCCTGCACCAGATCCGTACCCAACAATCGAGCCTCTCCCGGCTCAAACCATCCAACCGGCGACCGATACCGGCTACCATACAATGCCTCATAAGGAGCCATATGGATACTCGACTAGTAGATGTTGTTGTAGGCAAACTCTATTAAAGGCAAGAACTGATCCCACGAGCCTCCAAAGTAAATAACACAAGCTCGGAGCATATCCTCCAATATTTGAATAGTCCGCTCGGACTGCCCGTCCGTATGAGGATGAAACGTTGTGCTCAACTCAACCCGTGTGCCCACTCCTGCTGAACTGCTCTCTAGAAAGGTGAGGTAAACTGCGTACCTCGGTCCGAAATGATAGACACGGGCACACCATGAAGGCGAACAAATTCCCGGATATAGATCTCTGCTAACCTCTCAGAAGAATAGGAGACTACCACAGGAATAAAATGCGCTGACTTGGTCAGCCTATCAACAATAACCCACACTACATCGAACTTCCTCTGAGTCCGTGGGAGTCCAACAACGAAGTCCATAGTGATACGCTCCAATTTCCACTCAGGAATCTCAATCTTCTGGAACAGACCACCAGGTCTCTGATGCTCGTACTTAACCTGCTGACAATTCAAACACCGAGCCACATATGCAACAATGTTCTTCTTCATTCTCCTCCACCAATAAGGCTACCGCAAATCCTGATACATCTTGGCGGCGCCCGGATGAATAGAGTACAGTGAATGATGGGTGTTGACATCCATATTTGTCCCTCTTTTCTTCTGAATTATTTTCTTGGGCTTCTAATATCACTAATAATATAAGAATAATTATTTCACTATTTTTTATCTCAAAAATAACGTAATTAGTGTTAACATCCAATTTTGGCCATTTTCTTTCGAATTATCTCCCTTTGGCTTCATAATTATATAAATATTAACTTTTACTATATGAGAAATTACCATGTTTACCAAGTATTTTAAACATTGCTAATATTTACGTTACTAAAATCTTTGGAGTTTCAATTCAAACTATATTTCACCATTTTGTTAAATATTTGTTATACTACTTTACTTTTACTAAATATATTCAAGGTTAACTGTATTTTTACACTCATCCGTTACTTTTCAAAGGTACTATTACTTTATTAATTTTATTTTTTAATCATCTTATAAGCTAAACTCTCACTAAGCTACATGATATAATTTATTATTACAATATTGCTTTAACTTAATCATATTCTAAGCTTTTAATTATTGATAGTTTATATTCTATGATTGTTGAAGTCCAAATAATGTATAAGGAAAGAAAGTGGGTTGTCCTCATTTTTGAGCGACAGAAGCTCAAAGGGAGCTTTCCCTAATATAGCCCAATTCACCACCAACCTGCAATCAGCCTATTAGATACATCCAAATAATTTTTAGCCCAAAACTTATTCCACAAAGACTACATCAGCTAGGTATTTTGCCATCTTCTCAAAAAAAGAAATGCAGCCATCCCATCTTCCTCTCGCTTCTTCTCCCTCTTCCATTTTTATGCAAGGTCAAGTTTTACTTTAGCCAAGGACAAACTTTGCCCTTCCATTTTTGAACAAGTACATTGTCTCTCCTTTTCTTCAACGATTTAGTCAACAAAAGATACCAAAGAACTTTTTTTTAATTCTGATTTTTGTGCAGAAAATCACTAGAGCAGAGATTCAAACAGTTTTTTTTTTTAAATCCAAGATCAGCTCGTGACCCTCCTCTGCCAAAGGATTTTGAATTTTAAAATCAGGAACATGAACCCTAGATCAATACTTTTCACCTATAAATACATCCTAAAGTTTCAGCCAAGATCCATCGGAAAATCTCTTATAAAAATTAATTTTTACCACCTAAAAGGAATCTCCGAGCTAATTCAAAAAGGAATAGATCTGAAGCCTCGCAAGCCCCAAGTTCACTGCCTCGCGGAAGGATCCATGTCGTAAGATCATTCTTTCACACTCGAAATGCCATGTACGTAGTCTATCCCTTCACGTTGTAATGACTATGTTTAAAGATACTTGTCAAAATATTGCTTGAAGTTCTATTGAGCTTTAGATATATGCACGTTTGATGACTTGTTTAAATCCCTTATGTTTAAATTAATATGTCTTGTTAGTTTGCGTCATTTTTTTTATATATTTCCTTTACTTTTTCATTCTTTAAAGATTATTAACTTGAATACTAGAATATTAATATCGTTTAGCAGATTCTCACGTTAGTTTTTTTTTGTCCTTTGAGTATTTCCTATTGTCTGAAAGAGACTTAACTAAATCTTTTTTTAAAAAAAAATTATTTTAAAACTACACTATGCATATTGATTAAAGAAAATTTCTTCTGTATAAGATTGATGAGGTTGCTCCTCTTTAAATTTAGCAAATCATTAAAGATTCATCTTGTTAAAAAATCACACACAGGATGACTTGTTTAAATTCTTTATGTTTTAAATTAATATTTCTTGTAAGTTTGCTTCATTTTTATATACTTGTAAAAATTGAATTTCCTATTTTTTCTTCTACTTCTTATTACCTTTACCTTTGCATGTACACTTCGGAGCGACATGGAGTCTTAATGCAAGACTCTTCCTACCCGCATAAGAGTTATCACAAACTATCCTCTTTAATCGCATTGGACAAGAAGAAAACAAGCAAATTTGCTTGGGGTCGCCTATGACGGCTTTCATTATTCTTTACTTACTTTGTCTAAATTTTTGTTGGTTCATGTGATTTGATTTGGTTTGGAATTCGTTTTATTATTGAGGATTAATTTTATCGTGTAAATTTATAACTGTGATTTTGGCCAAATATCTTACTAATCAAGAACTTCTAGGAGTTTAATCACCTAGAATAGTGGTACATTTTTTTGGGACTTAAAAAAGGGGCAACAAAACTTTTCTGGAAAGCGTAGCTTTTGAATTGAGCTTTGCAGATTTTTTTTTATTCTTTAAATTAACACTTTCAACAATTTTCTTGACCTTAGTAAAATTTGATGACAAACAAAAACAATTTCCCTTTTCTTGCGGTTAGTGACGGCTATTTTCTTTTAAAAAAAACCGGCAGTTTGCTTCCAAATCCATATATTTACATATTAATTAGCTTTTAACTTCTTTTTTTCTTTACTTGATAATATTTTCAAGTTTAAACTATTCAATTATAAGTTATTGTCTTGTAAGACCTTAAATATTTTCGATAATTTATTTAACACTTATTAATCTAAGTTTGGCCGGTTAACCGAATTAACGGATTTTAAAGGGTGCTTGAAAAATCTTCCTTTTTAAAATATTTAAAACCCTTACTTAGAATCTTTAGGTGAAGACCATAAGACAGAGTTTGACTTAAGCTTTAAAAATAGGTGTCCTAATTCACCTTAGAATTAATTAGGTGGCGACTCTCTTAAAATTAATTAAACCTCAGAATCACTAATATGTTATACTTTAATTTGACCCGGTTTAAATGGGGTATAACAATGGGCCTCCTCTAAAATCAACTGCCGGAGCCCATCCACATTAGGCACACAAACTCGACCCTGCAGCCTCAAAACTCCATCATCTCCTAATGTAACCTGCTTGGCACCTCTGTGCTGCACCGTGTCTCCAAGGACACGCAAATGAGGATCATCATACTGCCGATCTTGGATACGCTCCAATAAAGAAGAGCGAGCAACTGTGCACGCTAGTATACGGCTGGGCTCAGAAATATCCAACCTCACGAACTGATTGGCCAAAGCCTGAACATCCAGAGCAAGCGGTCTCTCACCGACCGGAATATACACAAGACTGCCCATACTGGCTGACTTCCTACTCAATGCATCGGCCACCACATTGGCCTTTCCTGGATGATATAAGATGGTGATGTCATAGTCTTTTAAAAGCTCCAACCACCTTCTCTGTCTCAAATTTAGCTCCTTCTGCATGAACAAGTATTGCAAACTCTTGTGATCTGTGAACACCTCACATGCCACGCCATACAGATAATGCCTCCAAATCTTCAGCGCGTGAACAATGGCGGCTAACTCCAAATCATGGACCGGGTAGTTCTTCTCATGAATCTTCAACTGACGCAAAGCATAAGCAATGACCTTGCCATCCTGCATCAATACCGCACCAAGTCCAATACGAGATGCATCACAATAAACTGTATATGGCCCTGAACCTGTGGGCAAAACCAACACTAGCGCCGTAGTCAAAGCTGTCTTGAGCTTCTGAAAGCTCGCCTCACACTCGTCTGACCACCTAAATTGAGCACCCTTCTGGGTTAACCTAGTCATCGGGGCTGCGATAGATGAAAACCCCTCCACAAATCGACGATAATAGCCTGCCAACCCCAAGAAACTCCGGATCTCTGTAGCTAATGTGGGTCGAGGCTAGTTCTTGACTGCCTCTATCTTCTTTGGATCTACCTAAATACCCTCTGCTGATACCACATGACCCAAGAATGCAACTGAACTCAACCAGAACTCACACTTCGAGAACTTAGCATACAACTGACTATCCCTCAGAGTCTGAAGAACCACTCTCAGATGCTACTCATGCTCCTCCCAGCTGTGGGAATAAATCAAAATATCATCAATGAAGACTATCACGAATGAATCCAAGTAAGGCCTGAACACTCGGTTCATCAAATCCATGAAAGTTGCTGGGGCATTTGTCAATCCGAATGACATCACCAAGAACATATAATGCCCGTACCGGGTGGGGAAAGCTGTCTTAGGGACATCGGATGCCCTAATCCTCAACTGATGGTAGCCAGATCTCAAGTCGATCTTAGAAAACACTTGGGCACCCTGAAGCTGGTTGATCACGCCCAACTCTAGTCCTAAAAATGATAAGCGGTCGCTGCAAATATAATCCGGTTTAAAAGTTCGGAGTCGAATCCCACAGAGAACTAAGGCTTAGTTGTATCTGTTTAATATCACCAAGAAGACAAGATTGAAAATAAATAAACAGCTGAAAACTAACTATGCTTGAATTGTAAACAATTGGAATAAAGGTCTAAGGTAATGGTTTCCCCCGTTTTTGATTTCCTTAGTTGTATATTTCTTATAGCTTTGACTTAGTTGCCTCTATCAATCATGAACTCTCCAGCTATCATAAATCTCTCTAGAGCAATTATGATAATTTACTAGACGCACTCTCTCAAGCTACGCTAGCTAGATTCGCATTACAGTTCACTTAGATCGCACCCGAGGTATCGTTCTCTAATCCAACCTCTAAACCCTCGATTATGAATCTCGCCTATACTCCGGGAGTGATGTTTTTCAAACAACTACCTAAATATGCACTCTCTCTCAAGAAGATACGTAATAAATAGGAACGGATAATTGAGGATCCTTTCAATTAACCACAATCAAAATGTAGTTGAACAAATAGAGATAAACAACCAATTCAAAAAATATTAATATAACAACCAAATCATCCCCAACGGGTTTCACCAAAACCTTAGATTAAAAATTTTAGCTACTCATAATAGTATGTAAAACTACAATACTATAAATCATATCGACAATGAAAAATAGGAAGAGGAAGGAAAAACTTGTTGTAGAATTCCCCGCCTTGCTCCTATTGTGTCTTTGCCTCCTTAGATCGAATCTCTATCTCAAATCTATCCTCTCTCCGTTCTTGGCCGGCCTCCTACGTTTAATATAGGGTTTAGGGCTTAAAATCCCGTGTTTTGCACTTTGGTCCCTGAAATTTACGCGTCTTGCCGCGGTCCCACCGCGGTTACGCCAGGACCGCGGCCAAAATGGCCTTCAGAATCTGCAGCAGTGTTCTGCCGCGGTCCTACCACGGTCCTACCATAAACGCGGTTTTTCACCCTGTTCCGTTTGGAATTTGGAAAAACGGAAAGCATAAAAGTTGTAGCCCTTTGAGTTAGCTTTCCAACCATATATAGTGGAGCCCAAATGGAGTTTTGAGCAAAAAAGGTATGTCTATTTTACTAGACAGTGCGCAATATGCCTCCTCGAGTCTTCGTTCGTACTTAATTATCAAATTTAACCCCCGAATACGATCCCGGCTTAATTCCTTGGGCTTTTACTCAGACTTCAAAGCTCAAAATCACTTGAATTCATTCCATAACATCGATATAGATCGTAATCACTCCTACAAGGCATAAAACACACTGTTAGTGCAAAACACTAGCGATTAAAGCGCAAACTCAACTAAAGTGCAGTAAATTAGAGTGTAATAATCGACTAAAATACGTAATTATAGCCTATCATCAACACCCCACACTTACGCCATTGCTCGTCCTCGAGCAATCAAACTACACTTTTTTTATTTTATTTTTATAGACACGACCTTTTTAAACAATTCTCCTAACTCATCACACCAAGAGTATTTAAAATAGACTAAGCACAAAAGCGTAACATCTTCACCTCAAGATTTGACTCACAAGTACCACGCATTATTCACAACTCACCTACTTACTCTAACATAGAGGTCACTTACATTATCTTTCCTTCATGAATCAAGTGCCCTCACACAACAAAAGAGAGTAGTTCCACACTATAAAAATGAAGAACACTTAGGAACTCAAAATAGAAAGAATTCACTCACTCTCAGAAATAACATTCATATGCCACAAAAGATGCACCATAAGCTTGCCCGTAGTGTACTACTCCACTAATCGAGCTCATTCAATCCAGGATCAATTAGGACTTTATTTGGTTGTAATGTAGGCTACGGGACGGTTAGGATACATTTAGATATAAGAGTGACTACACCTCCCTAAGCACTTTAATACATATACTTTAACATTCAACCCCATACTTATGTCAAACCAAACTCCACCTTCACATCAATTTATATTACCCCATACTTCTTTAGGCACACTTACATCAAGAGCCACCACTTATCAAGGAATTTTTTTTTTCACAACAATCCAACTATATTTTTTTTCAATTCAAGTGGCTCTTCCTTTTTCAAAATAGTGCACCTTTCTCCTTATTTCATTAGTTCCACTCAAAAGCCAAACCAACCACCCCACACTTTAACTTTTACAAAGTTCATAAACAATTCAAGTGCTCATGAGAGGTTACAATGGTTCAAATAGATGGTTAATTCCAACAAATGGGTAAGGCTTGTAATGTGGTTGCCAAGGAAACAGGATTACATGCTCAAAGGGGTTAACTACGATACATAACAATTAGGTGAGTAAAATATACATATCTGGCTCAACAAAGAAATGCCTATATCACTTCCTAGACTGAATATAACTACTATTTCGCTTTGCAAACACACGGGGCAAGTTCTAGGCATCAAATTCAATGCACAGAATAACACCAAACCTCACACACACATGGCACATAACTCACTCAGGATTGGATTCATCAAGACACTCTAGTCAAAGCAGTTAAGCAAATTTAAAATCATACAATTTAAGGTACTTATACAAGAGTCAAAAACTGAGCCTAAGCGTCACAACCAAAGTACTCACTATTCTCAAGGCATAACAAAGTCAAGAGATATTGCTTCAATTCAAAACACAACACAATGGCTCCTATTCCTAAAAAAAAAGCTAACTACAGCTGGTTCAAATAAAACCCTTGGAAAAGAACCGTGGCACAAAGAAAAACCAAGGGGGAATTAGTACACTACCTACAAAAAAAATCTTTTTTTTAGACATAAATCCCTCAAGAAAATTGTCTAATAGATCCATCGTCGGGAAAAGTCCAATCTTTTTTTTAAAAAAAAACTATTTAATTAAACTAATACAGCTAAAGTAGCATGAAAAGTCACCCAGATAATCTCATCACCCCACACTTAAAATTGTGCATTGTCCCCAATGCACACCATAACTAATAAAAGGGTAAAAGAGACTCCCTGGTAGGCCAAAGGCGGAAGCACTAACAACTCATGGGGTACTCAGACTTCTCCCAAGCTTGGTCCTTCGTGCGGGTACCTCACACTTAGTTCCAGCCATTTGGTTTGATGTTGCATCCTTCCAATACCTTTGCTTTCCATGCTCCTAAAAAATAAAAAAAATTGACACTACAAAAAATAATACAATAAAAAAATAAAAAAAAATAAAAGAAAGCAATAAAGCTGGGTTGCCTCCCAACAAGCGCTTGATTTAACGTCGCGGCACGACGTGAATCACTTTTTTCCTCCACCTCGAGCTTATGAATTGAACCCCAAGTTTTGCTTCAAGCTTATGATTATGCTCTTGGGGCGGTACAAATTCTTGCGAGCCAAAAATTAGATAAAATCTTATGCACTTGTTGGCTCTCGATCGAGGAGTGTCACCTTGCCTAGACGGCCTTGAGAAATCCAAAATATAAGGCTCATCTACCTCTTCCTTAGTCTCCTTTTTATGCTCATAAGGGTGAATTTCCATTTCACCGTCTGAACATAATGTAGAGAAGTGTTTGGAATGAGGCCCAATGCGCTCAAATACATGAACTTCAAGATTTTTAACCTCCTCAACACCAATCACACTAGAGTCAACTAAATTTGTATCTTCAACGTCCTTGGTTGACTCTAGTATTACTTCTTCAACATTGACATCCTCAAATTCTAGTTGGCTAGGTTGTTGATGTTCTACTCTGACCTCCCCAATTAACACCTCAAATTCATGCTCTTCTTGGCTACTATCCTCAATATTGGCTTATTGAGCATTAAAAGCTCCAACCACTTGACTCAATTGAGCCTCCAACTTGCGAATAGTTGCCTCTTGCCTTTCTATGTGCAATTGTTTCTCATTGTTTTGTTCCAGAAGGCACTTTAGCATATCCTTGATCTCCTTCAGGTCCGCATTCCCAGGTTCTTTGTTCCTATTAACTTCACAAGAAAAGGTAGAACCATCATAGTAAGGAGTTGGGGAAAATAAGAAATATAAGCACAACCATGAAGGTGACCATTTTTACCACCACACACATCACACACATTCCACAAATAAGATTGAGTTGGTGCACATAACTCGCTCTTAGGAACGTTTTGAAAATTTTGCCACGGGTGGTTTCCTTCACAATATGTATGAAGATTAATATTAGAATTATATACATCTAAATTCCCATAATTCCAAGATGCCATGTTTCTCAAATCAACAGTTATAAAAAAAATACAAAAAAAATAAAACAAACTAAAAGTTCAAACTTGAACCCTAGCAATATATACAGCTACAACTACACCGTTAGTTCCCGACAACGGCGCCAAAATTTGATCACGCCCAACTCTAGTCCTAAAAAGGATAAGCGGTCGCTGCAAATATAATCCGGTCTAAAAGTCCGGAGTCGAATCCCACAGAGAACTAAGGCTTAGTTGTATCTGTTTAATATCACCAAGAAGACAAGATTGAAAATAAATAAACAGCTGAAAACTAACTATGCTTGAATTGTAAACAATTGGAATAAAGGTCTAAGGTAATGGTTTCCCCCGTTGTTGATTTCCTTAGTTGTATGTTTCTTATAGCTTTGACTTAGTTGCCTCTATCAATCATGAACTCTCCAGCTGTCATAAATCTCTCTAGAGCAATTATGATAATTTACTAGACGCACTCTCTCAAGCTACGCTAGCTAGATTCGCATTACAGTTCACTTAGATCGCACCCGAGGTATCGTTATCTCTAATCCAACCTCTAAACCCTCGGTTATGACTCTCGCCTATACTCCGGGAGTGATGTTGTTCAAACAACTACCTAAATATGCACTCTCTCTCAAGCAGATACATAATAAATAGGAACGGCTAATTGAGGATCCTTTCAATTAACCATAATCAAAACGTAGTTGAACAAATAGAGATAAACAACCAATTCAAAACTATATTAATATAACAACCAAATCATCCCCAACGGGTTTCACCAAAACCTTAGATTAAAAAATTTAGCTACTCATAATAGTATGTAAAACTACAGTATTAAAAATCATAACCAACAATGAAAAATAGGAAGAGGAAGGAAAAACTTGTTGTAGAATTCCCCGCCTTGCTCCTATTGTGTCTTTGCCTCCTTAGGTCGAATCTCTGTCTCAAATCTATCCTCTCTCCGTTCTTGGCCGGCCTCCTACGTTTAATATAGGGTTTAGGGCTTAAAATCCCGTGTTTTGCACTTTGGTCCCTGAAATTTACGCGTCCTGCCGCGGTCCCACCGCGGTTACGCCAGGACCGCGGCCAAAATGGCCTTCAGAATCTGCATCAGTGTTCTGCCGCGATCCTACCGCAACCGCGGGTTTTCACCCTGTTCCGTTTGGAATTTTGAAAAACGTAAAGCATAAAAGTTGTAGCCCTTTGAGTTAGCTTTCCAACCATATATTGTGGAGCCCAAATGGAGTTTTGAGCAAAAAGGTATGTCTGTTTTACTAGACAGTGCGCAATATGCCTCCTCGAGTCTTCGTTCGTACTTAATTATCAAATTTAACCCCCGAATACAATCCCGGCTTAATTCCTTGGGCTTTTACTCAGACTTCAAAGCTCAAAATCACTTGAATTCATTCCATAACATCGATATAGCTCGGAATCACTCCTACAAGGCATAAAACACACTGTTAGTGCAAAACACTAGCGATTAAAGCGCAAACTCAACTAAAGTGCAGTAAATTAGAGTGTAATAATCGACTAAAATACGTAATTATAGCCTATCATCACTGGTCGAACAAATCATCAATCCTCGGCAGTAGATACTTATTCTTGATTGTGACCTTTTTCAATCGTAGGTAATCTATACACATTCTCATTGATCCATCCTTCTTCTTGACAAATAACACCGGCGCACCCCAAGGCAAGACACTGGGCCTAATGAAGCCCTTATCAAGCAAGTCTTGCAACTGCTCCTTCAACTCTTTCAACTCAGGCGGGGCCATTCGATACGGCGGGATAGAAATGGGCTGAGTGCCCGGGGCCAAATCAATGCAAAAGTCAATATCCCTGTCGGGTGGCATACCCGGCAGGTCTGAAGGAAATACCTCAGGGAACTCACGAGCTACCGGCACAGAATCAATAGAAGGGACCTCAGCACTAGAATCACGAACATATGCTAAATAAGCCAAACACCCCTTCTCGACCATACGCCGAGCCTTCATATATGAGATAACACTACGGGTAGAATGACCAGGAATCCCTCTCCACTCAATACGAGGTAGACCCGGTAAGGCTAAGGTCACAGTCTTGGCGTGACAATCCAAGATAGCGTGGTAAGGTGATAACCAGTCCATCCCCAATATGACATCAAAATCAACCATGTCTAGCAGTAATAAGTCTACTCGGGTCTCAAGAACCCCAATCACAACTACGCAAGAACGATGAACACGATCTACCATAATAGAATCACCCACCGGTGTAGATACATAAACAGGAGCACTCAAAGAATCACTAGGTATGACCAGATACGGCACAAAATAAGATGACACATAAGAGTATGTAG
The DNA here is from genome assembly GCF_001879085.1 of Nicotiana attenuata. Taxonomy (NCBI): domain Eukaryota; kingdom Viridiplantae; phylum Streptophyta; class Magnoliopsida; order Solanales; family Solanaceae; genus Nicotiana; species Nicotiana attenuata. The sequence continues at coordinate 64,474 of NW_017673300.1, forward strand.
ACCCTGGATCAAATAGCACTGATGCATCCGTACTACAAACCAGAATCGTACCTGTGATAACTGCTCGGAAGCCTCAGCCTCAGGCCTGGCGGGAAGAGCATAACATCGGGGCTGGGCCCCACCGCCCTGGACTACATCTCTGGGACGGCCTGCAGCTGGTTGGCCTCCACCTCTAGCGGCCTGGGCTCCACCTCTAACACCTCTACCTCTACCTCTAGCACCTCTACCTCCACCTCTAGCTGGCTGGGCGGGCTGTGGAACACTCGGTGCCTGAACCATGGCACGGGAACCCGGATGCTGAGAGCTGCACGATGTTCGAGGACAAAATCTAGCAATGTGACCCATATCACCACAAGTATAACAAGTCCTCGGCTGCTGAGACTGCTGATCCTGATGACCTGAATGACCACCCCGAAAACTCTGGAGCAGCGGCGCACTAATAGGAGCTGGTGGTGTACTGTAGGACTGCTGATTTTTGAGGACCACGGCCACCTGAAGCACCGTGAGAAACCTGAAGTGCTGACTGAAAAGGCCTAGGAGGATAGCCTCTACCATACGAATCTCTGCCTCCAGACGAGGCGCCACTGAATCTGCCTGAATGACGAGGACTCTTGTCAGACCCCTGACTACCTCCCTGCGATAAAACCATCTCAACTCTCCTAGCCATATTGGCCGCCTCCTGAAAGGAAATCTCACTCCCCGTATCCTTAGCCATATGAAGTCGAATAGGCTGAATGAGCCCCTCAATTAACCTCCTCACTCTCTCTCTCTCAGTTGGAAGTATAAGTAGAGCATGACGGGCCAAATTAATAAACCTGGTCTCGTACAGTGTAACAGTCATGGAACCCTGTTGGAGACGCTTAAACTGCTTCCGATAGATCTCTCTCTGAGTGACGGGAAGAAACTTCTCCAAGAATAGCTATGAAAACTGATCCCAAGTCAGAGCTGGTGACCCAACTGGTCTAGCCAAACAATAATCTCTCCACCAAGTCTTGGCGGATCCAGATAAGTGAAAAGTAGCAAAGTCGACCCCGTTAGTCTCCACTATCCCCACGTTCCTGAGAACCCTGTGACATCTGTCTAAATAATCTTGGGGATCCTAAGAAGATGCACCGCTGAAAGTGGTAGTGAAGAGGTGAACCTATCCAATCTCCACAAGGCATCGACAGTCATAGCTGCTCCGTCACCGGTCTGGGATACCACACCCGGCTGAACTGCTCCAACTGGCTGAGCTGCTGGAGTCTGAAACTGGGGAGCCACCTGCTCCGGAGTGCGAGTAGCAGGAGTCTGGGCTCCTCCTCCAGCCTGAGAGACGGCTGGTGCTATAGGAAACAAGCCAGTCCGGGTAACACTCTCCATAAGGCCCACTAGACGGACCAGAGCATTCTGAAGTACTGGGGTAGCAATGAACCCCTCTAGGACCTGAGCTGAGCCCACCGGAACTGCCTGGGCCGGAACCTCCTCGTCAAACTCAACCTGAGGCTCCGCCACTAGTGCTGCTCCGGGCTGAGCTCTTCCCCTACCTCGACCTCTAGCACGGCCTCGGCCTCGCCCTATGCCCCTCGTGGGAGCTGCTGCTGGGGGTTTGAGCTGCTGATCAGCGGATGAGGAAGCGCATGTTCTCGGCATCTGCGAAAGAACAGAGTAGAAATTCACTTAGCATTGGGAAACCAAACCGCACGACAGGAAAGAATAGATGTGAAGTTTTTCCTAACTCTGTAGCCTCTGGGGGATAAATACAGACGTCTCTGTATCGATCCCTCAGACAATACTAAGCTTATCTGTGAGTTGTGAGACCAATGTAACCTAGAGCTCTGATACCAACTTGTCACGATCCAGATTTCCCACCCTCGGGAGTCGTGATGGCGCCTACTAGTGAAAGCTAGGCAAGCCAACCAATTGAACTATTTACCTTGTTTCCATTTTTAATCCGATAACAGTTAAGAGCCAACAATTAGATAACAACAGAATTGAATAAGCGGAAGACTGCATTGTAAAGTTTTAATAATACTGCTCATACCAATACATAACAAATCTACCCAAGACTGGTGTCACAACTTCACAGACTATCTAGGAGTACTACAAATAAAGGTCTAAAAGAAATAAATACAACACTGTCTCTGGAAATACATTAAAGAAACAGGAATACTAGATAGAAGGAGACGCCAAGGCCTGCGGACGCCTACAGGACTACCTCGGATTGCCCGATGAACAAGAAACAACAATCTCACTGTGGTCATAAATCTACAACACTGGGATCTGCACAAAAGAGTGCAGAGTGTAGTATCAGCACAACCGACCCCATGTGCTGGTAAGTGCCTAGCCTAACCTCGGCGAAGTAGTGACGAGGCTAGGACCAGACTACCAAACAAACCTGTGCAGTTAAATCATATACAACGGAAAAATAAAAGCAGAAATGTACAGTCAAGGATGGGAGGGGGAAAACATGTTGCGGGAAAATATCAAATGATAACAGGAGGACAGTAGGTATATATAAGGAACACCACAACTAAATTATCAACAAGAATCATAAATCAAACAAGTGCACGACATCACCCTTCGTGCTTTTACTCTCATCCTCACCATAAGAATCAATATAAACTGCACGGCATCACCCTTTGTGCTTTTACCCTCATCCCCACCATAAAATCAATATAATCGGCACAAAATGGTACATCGTGCCGCACGGCATCACCCTTTGTGATTACTCTTCCTCAAGAAAATGATACACGGCATCACCCTACGTGCTTTAACACTCTATCACCAAAACAATGCACGGCATCACCCTTCGTGCTTTAACACTCTTCCTCGCCCAAACACAATCACAAACAAGGAGGGCAAGGAATTAAATATAATTACAACGAAAATCCCGGAAAGGGAACAATATCAAAAACAACAGCATCCCGACAAGGGAAAATATTAAAATACTCTTCTCTTTTTCACGTTTACTTCACAACTCGATTCACAGTTTGAGCTAATGCTCTACAAGGTTCAATTGCCAATTATACTTCCACAAATCACTTTAACTTGAGCCAACGCTCTTCGCTAATCAAATATCAATACTCTTTCCACAAACCTTGCTCAACAATAGCAATCATCACATTAAATATGAGCAATACAAATTGAGTTACATTAATCGTAACATAAGACTCACGGGCATGCTTGCCACCAACGTATAGATACTCGTCCACCATGCCTATACGTCGTACTCAACAAATAACACATAGAAAATAGGACACAACTCCTAATCCCTCAAGCTAAGGTTAGACCAAACACTTACCTCGATGCCACGAACACAATTCAAGCCTCAACTATCGCTTTACCTCTTAATTCCACCACCAACTCGCTTGTATCTAGCCACAAGTTACTTAACTATATCAATAAATGCTAAATGAATCAATTCTAATGCATGGAAATGAGTTTTCTAAAGTTTTTCCCAAAAGTCATAAATCGACCCCGGGCCCGCTTGGTCCAAACCCGAAATTCGGACCAAAACCCGATTACCCATTCACCCCCGAGCCTGGATACGTAATTGGTTTTGGAATCCGACCTCAATTTGAGGTCTAAATACCCAAATTTCTATATTCTTAGGTTTTACCTAAAATTCCCAATTCCTACATAAAAACCCTAGATTCTAGGATGAAATCTTGTAAAAAAAAGTTAAGGAGTAAAGAAAATGAGTTAGAATTACTTACTAATAAAGAAAATGAGTTAGAATTACTTACTAATATTTTGGAGAAGAAAATGTGTTCGGAAAATCGCCTATTACGTTTTTTGGGTTTTGAAAAATGAAAAATAACTGAAAGTCCTGTTTAAATATACCCCTCTCAGACCCTCTCCGCGGACTGCACAAAAAGGATTGTGGCTGCGGAGCTCACCGCGGAGAATGTTGACTGCAGTGACATGCTTTTGTATTTTGGCCATAACTTTCTCTACAGATGTCCAAATTGTGATTTCTTTACCTTTCTGGAAACTAGACACGAAGGGCTACAACTTTCGATTTTGAATCATCTCAAAATTCCTTTTAGATCAAACTATATAGGCTTCCGAAGTCAGACCAGTGAACCTGCGGATTCTTCCTCACCGCGGACCGCACAAAATTGAGTGCGGCCGCAAAGTCCCCACCGCGGACGGCACGAAATCTTTTGCGGCCGCAAAGGCCCCTCCGCGGTCGCACAAAATCATTGCGGATCACACAGGCGGGTTCAGAGATCTGCAACTTCTCTGAACCTGCAACAGCTATGTTTTTAAGTCTAAAACATCCCGGAACCTATCCGAAACGCACCCGAGCCCTCGGGACTCCAAACCAAATATGCATACTAACTCATTAACATCATATGGACCTACTCGTGCGATCACATCATCAAAATAACATGTAAAACCATGAATTAAACCTCAAAACTCATCATTTTAATCAAGAACACTTAAAGTTCATAACTCTTCAACCGGAAGTCCAACTCACGTCAAATAGACTCCATTTTTCACCAAATTTCACAGTTATCATTTAAATACTATAACAAGTTTGTAACGGGCTCCGGAACCAAAATACGGGCCTGATACAATGGTTTAAAGCATTAATTCTTTTCTTCATTTCTTAGATAATTCGGCAAAATAATTTCTTTCAAAAATTGATTTTTAAGGCTTGGGACCTCGGAATTCATTTTCGGGCATATGCCCAAGTCCCATATTTTAATGCGGACCTCCCGGGATCGTCGGAACACGGATCCGGGTCCGTTTGCTAAAAATATTGACCAAAGTCAACCATAATCAAATTTTAACTCTAGAAATTTCTATTTCTCATATTTTCACATAGAAGGCTTTCCGGATATAGGTCCGGACCACGCGCGCAAATCGATGTGAGGGAAAAAGGAGGTTTTTTTTGCCTCGAAACACTGAATTTGTTTCTAAAACAAGTGATGACCTTTTGTGTCATCACAGGTTGCAACAAGAAAGTCAGACCTATTCAAGGTAAGGCAGAGAGATAACGAGATGCTCAGGTAATTCATATCTCGGTTCCAAACAGAGAGAATGGATTTGTCACCGGTCACCGATAATTGGGCTGTTCAAGCTTTAACTCAAGGCCTCAACGTTCGGAGTTCCATAGCTTCACAGCAATTGAAGCAAAATTTGATCGAGTATCCAGCTGTCACTTGGGCCGATGTACATAATCGGTACCAGTCAAAGATCAGGATCGAGGATGATCAATTGGGGGTCCCTACGGGGTCCATTTATCCTATTAAGCCCGTAGATAGAATTAAGAGGGATATCGACCAAGAACCGAGGTCAAATAGAGATCGATATCAACCGTATAATGGAGACCGTAGAGATAGCGAATCTGGGCGAAATTCCGCATGGAATGAGAGGAGAAATGACCGAGGTCAAAGTTCAACGGGGACTTGGCACTGAGGAAGGTCACATTAAACATCCGAAATCCAAATGATGGTACGACCCCATTTCAATCTTTCTATTTTCGACTAACACTTGCAGGTTATCGATAAGGAGCGGCATGAAGCCTTAAATCTTAAAGCACGCGTTGCACTCTTTTTCCATTGAATCGTTTTTGTCCCATTTGGATTTTTTGGCAAGGTTTTTGATGAGGCAACGGCGGATTGTGCTAACTTAGAATCGTAGGGCGGCCACGAATTGGTATCAAAGACGGCATCCGGGGTTCCCTACAATAAGCCTCGGATACCGGGAGGCATTGCCTTTGGATGTCAAATTTTTTGCGAGGAAATTACTTCATAATGATGGGGTCTCGATAGGGCCAAACGGTCGAACGAACCGCGCCCACATAGTTTGTTCGAGCCCTGGCTCAAAACATGTACGTATGTGTAATCATTTTTCTCAAGAATAAAGAGAAGTATTTTTCCTTGCAATTATCTCATGACTTAGAAAAAGTTTTTCTACTTTACAATTTCATACTCTTGATCTATTATGTAAACAGGCTCAAGGGCCGATCATAAAAGAGTTCTGATAATTACCCCCATGCTCGGGGACTGCCGTCTGAAAAATAAACGAGATCGAATCATTTGAACTTCGAGAACACAAGACCTTTTAGGCAACTCTCGATTTTTTTTAGGCCACGACCGCCTCGCTCGGGGACTGACACTTCGGGCAAGCTCAGGGTAAAACGGGAACATAAGCCCAAGGGGAAAATCCCAAACTAAAAAGGCTACGGCCAAATTAACACGGCTCGGAGACGTCCAAATTCCGTAACAAAACAAGTCATCGAATTCTTTCATAAACCGGTTAAAAGGGATACCTTTCGGCGAAATCATAAAGGCTTCGATAATATCAAGGCTCGCAAACTCTAAAGAGCACAAAATTTTTCGGACTCTCGAACGATTCCCTATTTCATGCTAAAGCATTACAACCTTTGCGAACATGAATGACAAAGCAAAGGAAAGAACTCTTAAAAACCGGAAAAGGGAGAAAGCCTTATATATGTTAAAACGATCGTTCTGCAAAGGCCAAATCGGCCAAATACAAAAGCCTAAGGGCTACACTCACTTCGAGTTCGAGCAAGTCCTCACTCGACTATAAAGCCCAAGGGCTAGCTTAACCCGAGTTCGAGCAAATTCTCACTCAAGGACTACCTATCAAGCCCAAGGGCTACCTTATCTCGAGTTCAAGCAAGTCCTCACTCGACCATGAAGCCTAAGGGCTAATCTTACTTCGAGTTCGAGCAAGTCCTCACTCGACTACAAAGCCTAAGGACTACCTTAACCCGAGTTCAAGCAAATTCTCACTCGAGGACTATCTATCAAGCTCAAGGGCCACCTTAACTTGAGTTCGAGCAAGTCCTCACTCGACCACAAAGCCTAAGGGCTATTCTTACCTCGAGTTCGAGCAAGTCGAGCATTCACTGTAAGGGTCAAAGAGCCTAAGGGCTACTCTAATTCAAGTTCGAACATTCACTTAGGGATTACCGATTAGAAACAGTCAAGGACAGTACTTGCTATCCGTCATCACCATCTCAAACCTTAGACCTTCGAATACAACTTCATAATTTTATGCTAAGGCGCTTTGACCCTTACATAAATTAACAAAAAGACAACAAGTTCAGAGGCCATAGAAGAAGGGGGTATTTATAACTTTTCAGCGACGGTTCGTTGCCAGTAACGACCGACCGCCAACTGGAACGCATTAAATGCTTGGAAAACTGTACCGACAAGACGTTTAGGTTACCTCAGCTACTTACGTCATAATGTATCAAGGTGAAGATCGAGGGCTCAAATCATTTCTTGTCATTACTCTCCAAGAAATGAGGGGACTATCTGTATACGGTCGAAACCGGGCTTGCCCTTTTTGTTCGACTGACCAAGGCTGGAGCATGATAGGTCAAGGTTTGGCTTCGATTTATATCAAACTATGGCGCGGACTTAAGTTATCGAGACCCTAAGACCGATTAAAGTCGAGACCCTGAGATCGATTAAGATCGAGGTCGACCAAGATCGAGACCAAATAAGATAGAGATCGGGGGGAGCCAGCTAGGTCAAATAATAGAAAACCGAGATATTCGTGATCGGCCAAGGATCGTGGGGAGAATCTCGGCACGTATCAGGTCAAGACCGGTTGTTTAGCTAATCATGGGATTTCCTTCCGTATTTAGAATTGTACCTTAAGTAGAATTCCTCTATAATATAAAGGGGTTCCTAATCATTTTGTAATCATCACTTATTCTCGCATATCAAAGCAATACAATACCTTTTTTCTCTTATATTCTCTTGTTCACCAATTTATTTCATATTCCAAAGCTCTATTCTCAGTCGGTTCGAGGGCGATCTAGCTCGAGGGCTAAATTGCATTTCAATACTGGTTTGCTTTACTTTGCTGTTAATTCCTATTATTAATCATCGTATTTATCAACTGGTACTAGGTGAAATTACGTGTCCTTAAAACCACTTATAAATTTAATTGTTATCCGATAAGGGTAAACGGGATATTGCCCGCCACAAATTGGATGTAATTAATAGAGCGCAATTACGCAAAGGAGATCAAAGAATTGCTAGTATTTGCATGTTACACATCTAAAAAGTGACTTCAATTTCACGTGTTGAGAGCTACATGATATTCAATTCTTTTCACTCTTTCATCCACAATTACTGCTCATTTCTTCTGTGATCACAGGAGCTTAACTATATATAGATGAACATTCAATAATCTTTTGAGAGACAAGAGTCAATTGACTGAAGAGTGCAGAAACAGAATCATATATGACCAAATAATTGCACAGTAATGTTCAATATTAATTAAAAAAAGAAAGTACAGACCTGAAAAACTCCAAGATAGTCTTTATATTTGGTCACAGAGTAGAAATCTCGAGGAAAAATCAACATGCTTCGCTTTAATACCTTACACTTGAAGATGTACAATGGGTATATATCAATGTTGCAAGTGCTGACTCTAAGAGATTCAAGCAGTGTAACGGGCTTACATTCTTAGCCCACAGAAAGGAAATGAAGCCAAGTAAATATATACAGTTTTTTATGATCGAAAAGTGAAGGTCTTAGAATGACACCAAGTACGCTCTAGAATAAAAAGCTGCGACCAACTTATCCAAGCAATTCAATGTTATCTCCCCGGCTTACCATTTTTCGCTTCCAAAAGTTTTGGACGGTCAACTTCTCATGCTGAAATGTTGTCTACACGAACTATCCTTGCTTCTTTTACAACTTTGTACTTTGAATATGATCCAGCACTCTCACCTGCAAAAGCTCCATATGTTAGAAAAACACACTACGAAAATACTTCAAGGCAGACACTTTAGTTACTTCCCGTTTGTTCTAAGTATCGCTTAAAGCAGGAAAGAAGTCAACTAACAGGAGAAGACAGCCAGAAATCAGGTGAGTTTTGCAAGATTAGTTCCTAATAGCTCAAGACTGGACACTTCCTAATAGAAAATCCCAACAATCAAGCATTTTTTTCCCTATTTGAATAGCTCCTTTTTTTTTCTTTTTCCCTTTCATTTTTATGAAGTAAGTGTTTTATTAATGAGCATCCGGAGGATGCAGAAACAGCACTACTTGAATAGATCCATAAGACAACTAAGTCTATGAACAGCAAGGAGAAGCGTGCATGTTAATGAGGATTAAACACCTGCAAGCATCTTTGACCATATGACAAAGTCTCAACAAATTAGTGATGGACAATTTTTTCTGCTGATTGTGGTTGACCAAACTAACGAGGAAGTCAACTTTGGTATCCACAGTTTCAAATAAGGAGACAGATTATAATGAGGAGACCTACCCATTACGCTGGCACGGGCATAAGGGACGCTTTCATTCGAAAGGGAACATGGCAATATTGCTGGGCATTCAATTAGTTGCTCGGTAGTTTGATCTCTCAAGCAACCGCTTAACAGGAAGTTGATGGAATGATGAGAAGTTTCTATTATTTCTTGACTTGAGAAAGTATTCATGACTGATCTTTCATCAACAATACCTCTTACTTCTTGCATTGAGAATTTCTTGAACATATCAGGCGCCAAGAGCTTAGCAACAGCAATGGTGCACTCCTGCACATGAGATGGATTGTGAAATTTAGAAAATACTGTACCTTGTTTATGAAGAACTTGTCAACCAAAATAACAAAAAAAAAAAAAAATCATTTTTCACTCATGTAAAATTAAAGCTTTTGATTTATAAATAGAAAGTAAAATCTTTATCTGAAGGCACTTCTGACAGCAGCATTTTCTCATGTATGTTCAACTACGACAGTAATTATTGTGCACTTATGCTAACATAAATGTTTGAGTTGCACATAGAGTCATGCAAAGATTGTCAAAGATCACCTTCCATAACGATTCTTCCACTCCATTGCCGTGGGCCAGTAGTGAAATGATTGACTCCAGCTTAATTTCGATGCAGAGAGCCACAGAATTTGTCACCATATCACACAAATATGGCTTTCCGACAAGAGCCTCATATAGACCTAAAATACTTCCTCGAGGATATGTTGAATCCACAGGACAATGAATAGGAAATGGGCTCCTTTTCGACTGTAGAAGAAAGAAGGCAAGTTTTTTCAATGATCAAACAAAGATACAATAATGCTAGCTATCTGGAAATATAGTTACTTGAATAGATTCCTTATGCTGCCTTTACTTACCGTAACTGATCCATTTCCTATCAGCCAGACACTCGTCAGCTTGGAACCCTTCGTGTAGAGTGTACAACCTGGTGTCTTCAATATAACCTTCGAGGAGCGTTCGAGATCACTTCGAATAGCAGGAGAAAGGTTTAAAAACAAAGGATGGATACTTATGACATCTCCTAGCTTTGGGATCCTTACTGAAGGAGGACTTCTCGAGAGCTTTTCAAGGTCATTCTAGTTTGGAGTTGAAAAACATGTATACATACAACAATAAGCATACAAAACAAAAATAATGCTACGGCGCTGGAAATTTCACATGAAATACAGTTACCTGAAGCAAATCATGTATATGCAGCACAACTTTCTCAGTTAAAATCCCTTCTTTCTCCATATCATTGAGACATTCATCCAGACACTTCAGCACTGAAAATGTAACTTGCCTTGATTCCGCTTGATCTAAGATCTAGAATGTTCAGAATTCAATGGCTTAATTCAGCTGAACTTGTGTGATCACCTTACATAGAGTTATATTCTAGCAAATAAAAGTTAATTTAAGAAAACCATGTTGCAAACTCTTGACAATCAAATGGTCAATGCGCCATTTAAACAAGAGCTTCAACGCATGATTTCACACTAAAATGTTCACAAACCTCGGGCATTGAATTCTTGACAGATTCTAGAAACTTCCTTGCTTCTAGTTCTTCAGCTTCACTTTCAGCAATAACAATTGCAGCATTTCCATTGTCACCTTTAAAATGTAGAGAGATTGTCAGATGACTTCATGAGTCAACTCACAAATCCCAGATCCATGATCTCAAAGAAGACTTAGATTCCCATCAGAGTCAGATGAGAAAGAAAGGCAAAGAAAAAACTGGGGGAAAAAGAGCCCTTATGAACAGGAGGCACAATTCTGAAAGAGTAGGAGTTTTAGCATTCAATGTTAAGAAAGAAAAAGTACACATGAAACCCATTGCTTTTAGAACCTGATTTACATATAAGATACTCCACAAGATGGACCTAATGCATCAGCCATATTTTCTTTTTATCTAAAGCTGGTACCCACACTTACCAGTATAGTCAAGAAGAAGCTGTCTTGCGATTCCGTGAGCATGGATAAATGCAGAGCATATATGACAACTATCCTGTAATTTCTTTAGCACAAACCACCTTGTCATCCTCGTAGGACAAACATTTGTGAAAAATTTACAATATACTGGAAACTTGAGGCGAGTAGAAATATAATTCCAGTCATGCAATCCCTGAGTAGCCAGATCGATTGCCTCATCCACTGATTCCATCAAAACACTGATAGTGGATTCAGTTATCCTCCCCTCATTGAATGTTGACCAGTAAGCCTCACGAGTAGCTGTAGTAGAAGAAATGCAAATAACAGAAGGAAGGCCATGAATAAACTTGTAAAGGCATTAAGAATGGAAGACAAAAGGAGAAAAGAAGAGGCCGCCTTGAATAAGGTCCACAGGGTGAATATTTAAATGAAGAATAAACAGAAGTCACACATACAGCTTTACACAGCTATTAAAAATTATAAGTTGGGCAAAATTCAAGGTTACACGGATGTTTTTCGAGACATTTGGATAAGATGGAATTTCATTCTTACTCATATTAGCAAAGGAAATTAGAAGACACGAGTTTTTAATGAAATGTTACCAAGGAGGGATGCAAAGCTATGGCAAACAAGACAGATGTCCTAGAAGCACATTTCTGCATGATGTAAGCTCACAATATCAAATACCAATCGGGTTACAGGTGTAAAAACTCGTGAAAATGATGAAAGCTGACGTTCAGCTCATTAGAAAACTTCACACAGCATTCTAACTCTTCAGTTCCTTATATTCCTCAGATTTTAGAGGAGAAGAACATGCAGGTCTTTTATAGGAACAAACTGAAGATATGTCAAGGTAACTCACAAAAAGAGGACCAAAGTTCATGATCAAATATGGCATCAATAATCTGTCAATCAAATAGATGAGAGAAGCAATATCAACACTTACAAAAGAAAGCAAGGGGACAGCTGATAGTCCAGATGAGAAATGCAGGCGCCAGACACCAGAAAGATTGTAAAAGCAAACTATAGACCAACTAGTCCAGGCGCAGTAACTGACCTTTCAAAAAGCATACTCTCATAGTCTTCATATCATCTATATCTAGATAGCTATTGTTGGTGGTACAGGGAGGCCAAATTGTGTCTTCACAGACATCCTTTATGCATGTGGCATAACCTCCAACAGTGATCCAATCGAAAGGATTATCACTTCCACTACAGATTCTGGAAAACTCTTCAGCCTTTCTCAATAGTTGATGCTTTGCAAAATTGACCATGGTTTCCTGAAACAAATTATACTATAAGAAGGATGGCTCCCTCAACAAAAAGACCACGTCTCAAATATGAAATACAAGCAATGGTTGAGTACACCGGGTATGTTTCCTGGTTATTCGCCACATATTTGAAGTTAACAAAGACCAGAATGACTTAGCTAATTCTGCGCAGATATTTCTTTCTAGATTTACACGAAAATATTTTATCAGGAAATAGGACCAATATGAGTTCAAGCTGATGATCCTTATGCATTGAGAAGCTTACAAAGTCCATAAATAAAGTGACAATGTAATGGTTTAAAGACAAACAGGTAACATAGCAATACTCATTTTTTGATAAGTAAAAGCAATCTTATAGAATAGAAGAAACAATCAATAAGCTGATGCTCGGATTAGTACAAATGAGGTGTAGGTTAGTCAACATTCAACTTTGGTATACACTTCATATAACTTTTGGAGAATTCAGCACAGAATTACTAAATACAGGAACTTGTATTTCAAGTTATGTAAAAATGCTCCTTTTCCCGAAACATCATTGATTCCTCTCATTCCATAACACTAAGAAGCTGATTGATAAGATTGAATATACACGAAAGGCATAGATGTCCTGCATGTCCTAGGGCAGGTAGGATTTTCAATGAAAAGGGTAATTACTGAAATTTAACATGGTTGAGCCCTGATTAACAAGGCGAATAAGACATACATGGATCACAATTTCTTGGGCAGGTAAGTTCCTCAATACAAACGGACTTAAATTACACCAGAATTTTACCTCACTTTTTGATAGAGCGTCCATACCAAAGAGACTTAGAAGTAATTGTGCAGTAGATCCATTGATAATGAGTGTCAGTAACACACTTCCACCAGTAAGGAAAACAAACTGTACAATAAGAAAGGAGTTTCAGTTACATGTCAAAGAAAGTTGATAGCTCAAGCTACAGATGCCAAAAAGCTACAAGTATGGCAATGAATCAGTGACTTCCAAAAGCAGGGCAAATGAACTGCAACTAAATTGCAATTGTTTGCCAATAAAAACATACCATAGCTCCAGTTTCTGCACTGAGATACTTTGGATCGCCACTAGCACCCTGGAAATTTAAAAAGAAAACCATGTGTAAATATGATTAAGTAAAAGAAAATCTATCATCCCTCTTCCAGCGCCTACATCATAGATATGCTTCATAAAGCTTTGACACATAAGTGAAAAAAATGATAAGCTTTTTATGCTCTGCAGGAATCTGGTTATTCAGTTATAAGTTCTACTGCTTGTACTCTAATTGCTGTAGGATATCAAATGGAAGCTATCTTCTCCATAGATATCGAATTTACCTGTTTAGTCTGTCGCTTGAAATCAAACTGGTGGGCTGATTAGCAACGAAGTGGATACAGAGAACTAGTGAAGTTGAATGAGAGTGCTCAAAGTGTTATGAGCTTTTGACAAGTACTTAAATTATAAAGACTGAGTGCCTGATCGATGTGCAAGAAAAACTGACGCAGTTAAATTCAGGATCTAGGAAGAGAAAGCCTTCTTTTTTGGTTTGGGAGGGAGGAAGTAACCAACCAATAAAAGCAATCAAACCTAAAAGTGCATCAGTACTTAATGAAGCTCACAGGTTTTCACATTATCTGTCTTGGACTGTTTTATTTTAGCAAAAATCTTACCAAGTACAAACTGACTTTCTTTCCTAAACTAATGACAGGCAACAAAGTTGTTACATTTAGGATATAATACTGTTAGGTCCTACACGTTATACACTTTCGTATTAGGAGTATATTTCACACCAGTACAAATCATTACTGGGCATGCAAGTTACATATGTAAAAATTATTTTTTAAGAAAAAAGGATAATACTGTATCTTCTGTGCACATTTGTATCTAAGCTTCAAGAGTAAATGATATACGAAACCATATGAATTACAAACTTAGCAGAAAACGACTTACTTTAACAGATAAGGAGAGTGCCAAACCGACAGCTCCTCTCAAACCAGACCATATGACAATGGTAGCTTCTTTCCAATTCAAACCATAACCAAAGTAGCGAAGGGCAGGGTAAAACACAAAAACAACGATCGCTCGAGATACTTGAAGAATGATGTAGAGAAGAAAGATATAGCCCCAAGATCTCCCTACAATATAAATTTGTAAATAAAAGAATTTTTCTTGATATCCGGGAAATTTAGTGTAGTGGAATAAAATCTAAGAAAAATGCACAAAAATTCTCCAAAGAAATAATAATATGTCAATAAGAATACATCTAAGTTGATGGATCTCAGAAACTGGACAGGTGCTCAACAATAACTGGACAGGTGCTCAACAGTACCCAACCTGAGGTGTGATGCATATGAGCATCAATGGGTGATTCTCTGCGTCTTTACCTTTTCCTCCTTTCTTATTTCTCCTGAATACACTAAATCTTCATGTTTCTGCAAAATATAAATAGTAAATAAATTGGAGACCTAAGTTTATGCACCCATTATTTTATTCCTCATTGTAAATAACTCAACAACTAATATAATTGGTGTGGAGAACCTAGTACAATAAACATGGGTCTCCACCATATCTCTCTCTTCATAATCATAGCCTAGTCTTTGTTGTTTGCTAAGGTTGTCCCCAGCGTTCGTTGTTGGTTATCTGAGGCGTTGCATTGGTTGCTGCCTTTATGGTTTTTTTTGTACTCTTTGTTAGTTTCCATAGTCGGTTTTGTCATTGCTGTCACATGCATATTGGTTTATCTCCATCTCTAGTTCTCTACTCAGTCGCTCTATCGCCAGTTAATATTTGGATCTTGGTTTGTTCTCTGGTGGAAGAAGATCACACTATTTGTTCATTATTAGTTTTCAGTGATAATTTTGAATTTTGGTTAGTACCGTGGGATGGATGCATTGACTCATCATATTCAAGGGGAGGTGCCTTGGTGTATGCTATTTGCTGATGACATAGTTCTGATTGATGAGACACGAGGCGGCGTCAACGAGAGGCTGGAGGTTTGGAGACATGCCCTTGAGTCTAAGGGTTTCAAGTTGAGCAGGACTAAGACGGAGTACCTCGAGTGCAAATTTGGCGTCGAGCCGACGGAAGCGGGAGTGGACGTGAGGCTTGACTCTCAAGTCATTCCCAAGAGGGGTAGTTTCAAGTACCTTGGGTCGATTATTCAGGGGATTGGGGAGATCAACGAGGATGTCACACACCGTATAGGGGTGAGGTGGATGAAGTGGAGGTTAGCGTCGGGAGTCCTGTGTGACAAGAAAGTGCCACTGTTACTAAAAGGTAAGTTTTATAGAGCAGTGATTAGGCCTGCCATGTTGTACGGGACTGGGTGTTGGCCGGTGTGAGAATGCACGGGAGAAAATATATTATTGATGTATTGTCATATGTTACAATGAGCCCTATATATATACTCACACATAACATGTCCTACTCCTAATATATATTGGATTAGGGTTATTTATTTACTCCTATTTACATGACTATTCTAACACTCCCCCTCAAGCTGGTGCATATAAATCATATGTACCGAGCTTGTTACATATGTAGTTAATACGAGGACCAGTGAGGGACTTGGTGAAAATATCTGCAAGCTGATCATTCGACTTCACAAACTTTGTAGCAATATCTCTTGAGAGTATCTTTTCTCTAACAAAGTGACAGTCAATCTCAATGTGTTTAGTTCTCTCATGGAACACTGGATTTGACGCAATATGAAGAGCAGCTTGATTATCACACACAAGTCCCATCTGACTAATCTCACCAAATTTCAACTCCTTGAGTAACTGTTTGATCCAAATTAGCTCACATGTCGCCATAGCCATCGCTCGATATTCTGCTTCTGCACTAGACCGAGCAACCACATTCTGTTTCTTGCTCTTCCAGGACACCAAATTTCCTCCTACCAAGACACAATATCCAGACGTAGAACATCTATCAGAAGGTGATCCTGCCCAATCAGCATCTGAGTATCCAACGATCTGCTCATGGCCTCGACCCTCAAACAATAAACCTTTGCCTGGAGCTGATTTTATATACCGAAGAATGCGAACAACTGCATCCCAATGACTATCACACGGAGAATCCATAAACTGACTCACAACACTCACAGAAAAGGAAATGTCAGGTCTTGTCACTGTAAGGTAATTTAATTTACCAACCAACCGTCTATATCTTGCAGGATCGCTAAGAGGTTCCCCCTGTCCTGGCATAAGTTTAGAATTCGGATCCATCGGAGTGTCAACCGGTCTACAACCTGTCATTCCTGTCTCTTCAAGAATATCTAAGGCATACTTTCGTTGTGAGATCACAACACCTGAGCTAGACTGAGCGACCTCAATACCCAGAAAATACTTTAGTTTGCCCAGATCCTTAGTCTGAAAGTGTTGCAAGAGATGTTGCTTCAATTTAGTAATACCATCCTGGTCATTGCCGGTAATAACAATGTCGTCAACATAGACCACCAGATAAATACAGAGACTCGAGGCAGAATGCCGATAGAATACAGAGTGATCAGCTTCACTCTGAATCATGCCAAATTCTCGAATAACTGTGCTGAACTTACCAAACCAGGCTCGAGGAGACTGCTTTAGACCATAAAGTGACCGACGCAAGCGACATACAAGGCCACGAGACTCCCCCTGAGCAACAAACCCAGGTGGTTGCTCCATATAAACTTCATCCTCAAGGTCACCGTGTAAAAAAGCATTCTTAATGTCCAGCTGATAGAGGGGCCAATGGCGAACAGCAGCCATGGATAGAAAAAGGCGGACTGATGCTATCTTAGCCACAGGAGAGAAGGTATCACTGTAATCGAGCCCAAATATCTGAGTATATCCTTTGGCAACAAGACGAGCCTTAAGACGATCAACCTTACCATCCGGACCAACCTTGACTGCATACACCCAACGACAACCAACAGTAGATTTACCTGAAGGAAGAGGGACGAGCTCCCAAGTACCACTCGTATGTAAAGCAGACATCTCGTCAATCATAGCCTGTCGCCATCCTGGATGAGACAATGCTTCACCTGTAGACTTAGGGATGGAAACAGAGGACAAAGAAGATAGAAAAGCATAATAGGGTGATGACAAACGATGATAACTCAAACCGACATAATGGGGATTAGGATTAAGGGTGGCCCGTATACCTTTCCGAAGTGCAATCGGTTGATTAAGAGGAGACAAGTCCGCAGTATTAGCAGGGTCGGGTGCAGGACATGAATCAGCTGGACCTGATGCTGGGCGCGGACGACGATGATATGTCAAAAGTGGTGTTCCTGTGGCACTAGACTCCTCAACGGTTGGAATGGATAAGACTTCTATAGCGGAAGGTGAAGGAGGAGCTATAGGAGACTCGGGTAAGACTTCTGTGGCGGAAGGTGAAGGAGGAGCTATAGTAGACTCCTTAAAGGTCGGTATAGGTAAGACCTCAGATATATCAAGGGGGTCAGAAAGGTCAGAAGAGGTAAAGAAAGGTTTAGACTCAAAAAATGTGACGTCAGAGGACATAAAGTACCTACGAAGATCAAGTGAGTAACAACGATATCCCTTCTGAACACGAGAATAACCAAGGAAGACACACTTGAGAGCACGAGGAGCTAACTTATCTTTCCCAGGGGCTAGGTTATGAACGAAACAAGTGCTCCCAAAAACACGAGGGGGAACAGAGTATACGGGTGATTGGGGAAACAATACTGCATACGGTATCTGATTCTGGATGGGAGAGGAAGGCATCCGATTAACTAAATAACAAGCTGTGAGAACTGCATCGCCCCAAAAACGCAGCGGAACATGAGATTCAATGAGAAGTGTGCGAGCAGTCTCAATGATGTGCCTATTCTTTCTCTCTGCAACCCCATTTTGCTGAGGGGTATAAGGACAAGAGGTCTGATGAATAATTCCTTGAGAAGTCATAAACTGCTGAAATTGAGAGGATAAATATTCTAAGGCATTATCACTGCGAAAAGTGCGAATGGAAACACCAAATTGATTTTTAATTTCAGCACAAAAATTCTGGAATATAGAAAACAACTCAGAACGATCTTTCATTAAGAAAATCCAAGTACATCTTGAATGATCATCAATAAAACTAACAAAATAACGAAATCCCAAGGTTGAACTGACTCTACTAGGACCCCATATATCAGAGTGAACTAAAGAAAAAATAGACTCTGCGTGACTCTCAATACTACGAGGATAGGAGGCTCGGGTATGTTTCCCGAGCTGACATGACTCACACTCTAATGTGGATAAACTAGACAAACCAGGCACCATCTTCTGAAGCTTGGATAAGCTTGGATGTCCTAAACGTCTGTGAATTAGGTCCGGAGGATCTGTAACTAGACATGCCTTGGAGGATTTTAGGGAGTTAAGGTAGTAAAGCCCTTCTGATTCAAGTCCTGTTCCAATCGTCTGCCCTGTACTGCGGTCCTGCATAATAAAAGAATCATCAATAAAATATATACCACAATGGAGGGCACGAGTCAAACGACTAACAGATGCAAGATTAAAAGGACAGCCAGGGACATAGAGAACGGAATCTAGAGTGACAGAGGGTAGGGGATTCGCTTGTCCAACTCCTTTTGCTTTGGTTTGAGACCCATTGGCTAAAGTAACAGTGGGAAGAGACTGTGAATACGCAATATTTGACAAAAGTGATTTATTACCAGAGATATGATCAGAAGCGGCTGAGTCCACAACCCATTGTCCAGGAGGACTAGACTGGGAAACACAAGCAAAAGAATTACCAGCAACAGAAGTATTAGTCTGAGCAACAGAAGCTACTTGTGGAGATGTCTGCTTACTTGCTCGATACTGAAGGAACTCATTATACTCCCCTTCAGATAAAGAAAATCCCTGGTTACCTGTAGTCTCAGTCTGAGCAACATAAGCATTTTTGGTTGGGCGGCCATGTAAAGAATAGCATACATCACGAGTGTGTCCAAGTTTATGACAATAAGAGCACTTGGGTCTAGATCTTCCAAAACGACCTCCTCCTCGTCTATTCTCCATAGTATGAGATGCCCGATTGTCCACTGATTGGGATACGAGGACAGATGAGTCAAGTGTCTGTGATGAGCTCACTGGGTGACTAGGTGCTGCAGCAAGGCGAAGTAATCGAGAGAATAATTCATCAACTGTGGGGACGGTTGGACTAGCCAAAATCTGGTCACGTACTGAATCAAGGTCATTAGGGAGTCCAGCGAGTGTAAGAACTAGAAACATCTTCTGTCGTTGCTCTTGTTGTTTTTCAATACTAGCAGAAACTGGCATCAACGTCTCAAATTCTTCCATGACTGCCTGAACTTGTCCCAAGTAAGTAGACATATCTAATTCCTGTTTCTTCAAGCTTGTCATTCGCGATATTACATCATAGAAACGAGATATGTCATTAGTGTATAGATTACGAGCCTTTTCCCAAACTAAATAACATGTCTGGAATGGACGGAACAAGGGCATCAACTTGGAATCAATAGATCGCCACAGGATACTACATAACTGAGCATCGACCTTCTCCCACTGTGTTTTGGCCTTTTCATCACCTTCGCTAGCCTTCTTTGTTAAATGATCTTGAACTCCTTGACCTTTACACCACAACTCGACAGATGAAGCCCAATCTAAGTAGTTTGAACCTCTCATTAAAGGTTCTGAGGTAATCATAACACCGGAACTGCCAGAACCCGGGTTTCTAGACCCGAAAGCATCGACTCCCAAAGACATGGTTGGATTATCACCAAATAACAAAAAGAATCAACTGAAAATTCTCTGAAACAGATGAAGAAAACACTATGTTTGCCGGAAAAGTACTGTAGCTGCCGGAAAAATCAGTGATAGTCGCCGGAAAAACTCAAAGTGGTCGGAATTGAAAAATAAAATTATGGGTAGGCTCGGAATTTGAGGGCGATCCAACTGCCCTGAAGGAACTTCGTCAAAAAATGGCCGGAAAGTGGTGCACGCGCCGGCGCGTGGGCTCACACGCGTGAGCTTCTGGTGGCGCGTGAAGGCGCGTGGGGTACTGTTTGCCGGAGATTTTTTGTGGGGTTTGGTCGCCGGACAGTGGCGACTCTTGTGGTAGTGTTGGATTTTGCACAACACTGACAGAGACAAAGCAGACACAAACAGGCTTGAAAAAGTCGTCGGAAAAAAGGGTTCCGGTGACTGATTTCTCTTCCCGGAATCGCTGGAATTTATGCACAGCGATAAATCTCTCACAATTGCTCTGATACCATGTGAGAATGCACGGGAGAAAATATATCATTGATGTATTGTCATATGTTACAATGAGCCCTATATATACACACACATAACATGTCCTACTCCTAATATATATTGGATTATGGTTATTTATTTACTCCTATTTACATGACTATTCTAACAGCCGGTTAAGAACTCACACATCCAGAAGATGAAAGTAGCAGAGATGAGGATGTTGAGGTGGATGTGCGGGCATACTAAGATGGATAGGATAAGGAATGAAGATATTCGGGAGAAGGTGGGCGTGGGCCCCATGGAGGACAAGATGCGGGAAGCAAGACTCAGATGGTTCGGGCACATTCAGAAGAGGAGCACTGATGCACCGGTGAGGAGGTGTGAGCGACTAGATGTGGTGGGCACGAGGAGAGGTAAAGGGTGGCCCACGAAGTATTGGGGAGAGGTGATCAGGCAGGACATGGCACGACTTAGGATTACTGAGGACATGACCCTTGACAGGGAATTGTGGAGGTCGAGCATTAAGGTTGTAGGTTAGGAGGAAGTTGTGAATATTTCTACAGCGCACCAGAGTGAGACTAGCCAGTTAAGATTTAGTTTTAGGATGCTAGTGATTATCTACTGATGCAGGACTTTAACTGTCGGTTATTGTTGTACTTTCCATCTATTTCGTATTTCTTATATTGCTGTTATTTTATTAGGATTCTATTGATGGTACTAATATATGTCTCTTTGTCGCCTTCTTGAGCCGAGGGTCTCCTGGAAACAACCTCTCTGCCCCTCAGGGTAGGGGTAAGGTCTGCGTACACATTACCCTCCCCAGACCCCACTTGTGGGATTACACTGGGTCGTTGTTGTTGTTGTTGTTGTTGGTTAGTACCGTGGGAAGGAGAGCTCTCTATTTTGGTCTGAAAGGTCATCATCAGTGACTGATCTTAATCTGGATTTTGATCTTTTAGCATTCTGATCTATGGAATTTAGCTAATAATCCATCTTTACCTTGTGACATTATCTTTGTGTCTGGTTCCTTTCCGTGTAGAGCTTTATATTTATGAAGTTGCAACTGCACTTAGTAATTGGCCTTTGGTCAGCACTTCCCTTTGATACTGGAATGCTATTTCTACCTTTTGGTATCTGTTTGTTCTGCTAATACTTTTTGGACTGCCAATCTGCTAATTTATCCATTTCTGTTATGTTTCATTTGCTTTATCTTTTCCGAGGTCAGTTCTCTCACAGACCATACTCTTGGTGCTGACCAGTGGTTCTGGCAATTTGTTAGTTGGTCAGCACCTTGAAGCTTCATTTAAGCTGGGTTTGTTTCTAGCCTTTGTTTGGTCAGTTTGAAGCTGGTTGGCAATTGAGACTGGTTCAGTTAAGATCCTAGTGAAGTTTAGATGAATTTGTTCATATGTTAGCAGTTAATTCTTCGGTCAACCTAGGAAGCTAGGTACTGATTTTCTTCCCCGTTGCCTTAGGGATTTGATCTTTTGACATTTATTGAATTCTATTCAGTAAAATGTCTGTGGTAATTTCAATAGAAAAAGGTGCTCCAATATATTCATCTCCAATAGCATCCAGTGACAAACATTTCAACTTGCTGCTTATCTTGCTGTCTCCCTACAGTCTCATCAATCAGTTGCTTTTCTCAGGATTTCCTCCTGATTGGGTCCTAGATTTTTTACTCAGGTGCATCTGGTCACATGTCTGACAACCAAAGGCTATTGTACCACTTTTATACTCCTAGTTCTTTACCATCCAAGTTTCAGCACTTCCTAAGGTACCAACTACTTGTGTTGTTGCTGCACCCAATCCATACAGGAGATGCATTGATTATCAAAAAAATGATTTAAGAAAATGACTCTGAGACTTCTAGTTACTCAATTGGGTGGAAAATCAGGTTGCCCAACTTATTGTGCTCTACAGCATGTACCACACACTTCAAGTAATAGGAAAACAGTTGTTATCCATCTACACAAAGTGAAGTATCACATAATAAATAAAGGGTGAAGAACTACCTGTATCGTCGTCGAAATTTCCGATACTGAAGATGCTTTGAGCTATGATAACTCCGCTGCAAAAAGTCAGTGTTTGTAAGCAACATCGTTGATTCAATAACAATAAAGGAGGATAATAGCCAACCATGAACCAAGGGGTCCTTCAGTTATGCTCAGAACAGGAAGTGGATTAACAACACTATCTAATAGATATAAATATATGGAAAATGGGGCAATACAACTCCGTGAGAAAAGAGCAGCACAATTACAATTGCAAAAAGATATATTACTTTGATTGGAGATAGCACAGGATTAGAGAAATCTCCTTAAAGAATTTTTTGTAATTGTCTAGTATGTGTAGACTCTTCCATAAAGTGACAATTCTACAGCATACGGGCAACAAGGAAGAAGAAAACTATAGCAAGGAAGGACTTTCAATGAAACATGTCTAACCCTATCAAAAGAAGAAAAGGGTTGAGAAATAGATTTGACTCGCGTTCAGATATAAGAAAAGCTTTACTCAAATGCCTACAAAGGATTAAGCACATATTGTAGCTTCGAGTTAGTAAAAAGTCAATAGAACATAAGAAAGTGATAAAGTGGGACACCTCAGACCACCAAATCATCGCAAATGAACGAAAGCAAATAAGAGCGCCATAACTACAGATTCAGGAGAACAGTAACTTCGCATTAAAGGCAGCTGGTGGAAGAAATTGAAAGAAAATAATGAACCTCTCAGACGCGAAAGTGCAATTAGAAATAGGCAGGATACTCTAAATAAGCTTTTCCATAGTGAAAAACATACGTCCAAATCAAAAGTAAGTACTTATAATACTTCAACTGCTACTAAATAAGAAGACCAAGATGGTCACAATGTCATCATAACAAAAATGTACCATAGAAAAGGAACAAAATGATATTAAGACAAAAGGAAAAGAAACAACATTAGTTTGTATAATAGACTGTTAACAAGTCTAACCTCAAGATGAATATTAAAGTATTCGCAATGTAGGCAATCATTTCCCTGCGAAAAAAGTTGGTGAGAAAAAGTTAGTGTGAAAAATAGTTCAAGCCATCACCAGTCCAACCGCCTCCCATTCCCCTCTCTCAGAGTAAAGCAGTAAAAGAAAATGGAGCCAAAACAAATTGATGACAAAGTTCATATCTTTGGTTATGGTTTTGAACAATAAGCAAACTATTAAGAACCAAATCATTTAAACATGATGTTTTAGGCAGTCCTATAACAAAAATACAGATAACAGACAGGATGAGAGCGACAATGCAAAAAAGATCCTAAAAGCACAGAGCGAGAGCACCAATGCTGGAAGAAGTCACAAAAGACAATTTCAAAAACCTGTAACGCATTGTTTAGGAAAGACAAAGAGTTCATGAAGAGAGTAGTTGTGAGAATGGTACGGTAGGGTTGTTGTAGCAGTAGCAGTAACAGCATTTAGTACTGGCAGTAGCACTAGTACTAAGTAGCAGAAGAAGCATACTAAGCATAGTGATACTAAGAGAGTAATGTATCAGCAGTAGAAGTGGAATGGTAGCAGTTACAATGTATAAATTTTGGCGCGTCTGTAGTTAGAAACACTTCAAAACAAAGATGACATACATTAGTTAGCAACACTCGAAATAAAGAAATACTCCCTCTGTCTCATTTTATATGACACGTTTTCCTTTTCAGCCTGTTCCAAGTACTATTTAATCTTAGCATCCCCAATTTACCCTTAATGACATGACTTATTGGGTTTCACTTGATACAGAAATTCATTATCTTATAAGGAAAGAGAAAATGAAAAGACATGTGGAACTCTCACCACCACTTACTTAAAAGGATAATTCAGTACTTTGCATATACTTGGCAAATATGTAGAGAGTCTTCGTTTATTTCTTAAAATTTGTGCCCAATAAAACGCCTTCACATAAGATGGGAAATGCCTTCACATAAGATGGGAGGGAGTGCTTATTACTCCCTCAGTTTCATTTAGCAGAAAAGCCTATATTTAGACGTGTTTAAATTGTAACAGAGAAAGTCAGCTCACACCATCCTACCTTTTTCCTGACATGCTCAAACCCCTTGAACTTGACCACCACCAATTTATCTCCTAGAATGTTTTTAGTTAGCGCCATAAAAGGCCATAAGAAAGTTAAATCTCACCAATGAACCTGGATAAGTGCCATTTTACATAGTCTTTTTTCTATTTTCAATAGACTTTCTTCACATCCTCACTAATGGAGCTCCTTATTAATCACAACAGGGTACACATTCAAATATTAAATATTGTTCGAGTGTGGGACAATCTCATTTAAAAGTTTAAACTGCTATAGAGAGCACACTTTTTAATTACTTAATTATGCCTTCATCACGCCCCCTCATGTGCAGGCCCAATCCTTTGTCATCGGCCAAGTACTTGCAGATTCTGTTTCTGGTAATGCGTGCCAGCGAGACTGAACTCAGGACCTTTAGGAAAATGGATTTTGGATCTAACTCAACACCAAAGCTAGTTCACGAGGAGAAGGATTGCACAAAGACCATACAAGGAAACAACACTCCATTCGCTCAACCATTGTGGAACGTTTTATCAGCCCCCTCTCTGCACATCTGAGCTTGGATAATCTAACATGAGGGTCAAACATAGGATCAACCAAAAATTGAGATGGGTCTGGCTCTGATCCAGTGTAAAGGTTATGGACCTTTGGTTTGACTATGAACCTGCCCTTTTAGCGTAAAACTATATGTGCTCCAACCTTTTGATTTTACAACATATTCCCCTAGATACATCTGTTAAATATGCCTTCACACAGAAGACATCATATCTAACACTATCTCAACAAAAGAGAGCCACAGCTAGGTATTGGCAATGCTCGAATCTGCGCAATAATGATCACACTGTACATTGGTTTGCTACACATATCTATATTTAGCTAACATGATATTACAATGGGAAGAAACATACCAAAACTCATGCAAGCTCTGCTTTCCACCAGCTCTATGGGTATCCTTTGACATTGCGAAAACCCTATCCATAAGTTTCAGTATCAGAGACTGAAACACGCTTTACTGCTGAAACGTCTGAATGTGAAAGAGGAGTGAAGTACAGAACTTACATCCCTAGTGCTACAAGAGTCAAGATACCAGAAGCTTCAGCTTGCTCTTGAGCCTATAAGCAATAATGAGGCATTAAAGATCCAGTTAAGGTCAGCAAGGATGGCATTGAAACAACCACATAGGACTTCAATGGAGCTCGCAAGAAGCTAAGGAAAAAGCAACCATACAACATAATACAGTGTCTGCTTGAATTAGCAAGTAAACAAGTTTTGGAATTTGTCAGCCTTTCTAGTATAGAGTAGTAGTGAAGATGTTTCTAATACTGAAAAGATTTGATGACACCATTTACGTGGTAAATTTACCAAAATATGTAGAATGAAGCAGGCCAAAGATCTTAGATTACTGAAGATGTCATCAGATATGAACTTGAATCACTTGTTTTTAACTCTTGAATCACTTAAATCAAGTATGTCAAAATGTTATCAACGAAATATGATAATTATCATGCATGTGTAAATGTTGTCAGAAAATTGGATAATTCTACAAGGTCGCGATTCGGAATCGTATGTCAGAGAATTGAATGCATGTATATAGAAAATGATCTAAATCAGGAAGGAACATACTGTGTAGTAAGCAATGTAGCTCACGGTAAGAGCCAATGAAAAGTCTATCAATGTATCATTGTATACAAAACGAAGCCAGAAAAGAGATGCCATTCCAAACACAAGTCCTATGATGACACTGTAACAATAAAAGATCTAGTTAAGTTCAACCAAAATAATACAAAAAGTTATCAGCCAACCAGATAATGATCCCTACGCTCCAAGTGATCCTTCTGCAAGATATTCCAGCACTGCAACCCAGCCAGAGCTTTTCCCAAGAACCATTCGATAGAAAAGCTGGTAAACCACAATAGCTGCCCTGGCAACATGATTGGAGGAAGAGAAGTGAACAATAAGAATCAGCGTATACAAAAGAGGAAGATAAACTGCAAGACAGAATAAGGGGCTGATGGCACTTTTATGTGGAAAAATTGGCCATCCAAAAATGTGGACATGAATATGAAATTATAGGGAAAACCAAGAGGATTTTCCCGAAGAAATGAAAGGAAAATGGATTTATGTTTATACCCATCATTCATCATAGATTCTCCTTCAACAATTGTGCTCAACTTTTTACTAGCTCCCAGATCTTTAAGCAAAGCGACAACAGCCACAGGATCAGTAGCACTAAGAATTGCCCCCAACAATAATGATGTTTTCCAATTCCAGTCATATGGAAAAGCAAGCTGCAGAAACATATGAATGTTTGAGCAAGTACGAAACCACTTCCAGAAAACAGTGTTTCCTTATACCTTCACAGCAGCACCGATCAGAACTGTTGAAATCAGTACACCAGGACCAGCAAGCAAAAGCATTTGCGCCATACATTTCTGTCAAAGCCAGCTAAAGAAATGAACAGACATATTCCATTAACTCATAAAAAATGACAAATGGCATACATAATTATTTAAAGCATACATTCAGGCTATCAAAGTAAGCTACCTGCTTTCCTTAAGATGAAAGGCGTCATTATTTCAGCATATCTTTAAACCCATATCTGCTTTTTTTTTAAACTATGAAACAAGACCATGCTATTGATGTTATAAACTTATGTAGCAGTCCGATTGTAAGAAGATATAACGTTCACAATCATCTTGCAGATGAGGGATTCAGTCCCCCAATATATTTATGAGCTTTGATCAGAATTGATAACTATTTAGCCAGACTACCCCATTTCACCAAGAACTCTCGTCTTGTCTTCTTTTTTTCTTGTCTTTTTTTCTTAATTACGATGGTGTCTGGGCCAACTTGAATCCACCTCAACTATTCCACCAGTACCTGCTATCCCCCAACACAGGTACTTGGTAACTCTACTACCAAGACCTAGGCAGATGGGAAGACACCACTAATCTTCTTTATTAACTGATATACTAGAGGCTTGTTTTCACTTCTCCATGATTTCTCTCCAATATTAAGAAGAATATGGAGTCCAGTAAGAAGACAGACTACACCGAATTGCATCTGAATTCCTGGTGATGGTATTATGACCAATAGTAAACCATCCTATACATTCAATAACTAGGCTTGAGGTTTTATAGAATGAAAACTAAGGAGAAGAGAACCTTTATTTGGTGCACCTCCATGGAGAATGCTCCTTCAAAAATCAGTATAGGGAGGAATACAGCTAATAGAAGATCAGCATCTATATCTGCCCCTGTTGCAGCAATTCAATAAAGAACATACCTCTATAGGATAATGAGAGATAATCGCGAATGCAACAATTTTAAGTTAATCCTCAAAATTGATAATTTCAAGAAATTTGAGAGATAACTGAATTATACTTACATATTCGAATTCCATTCCCAAGCTTTCCCAGTGGATAATTACTCCCAAATTCTAAATTTGCAAAAAATTAAGTAAAGAAATAAATAACAAAAATATGAGAACAGCAGATGCCACAACATGCCAGTAGGCATTCAAACAACAAGAACATTTGAGAAAAGAGAACAGATCTGAAATTTAAAAGGTCCAGCAATGCTAGTTCATGTCCATAAGAAAATGTTCCATGCTGTTGGAGCAGTAATAACAATCAAGGAAAGAATTGCACAAAGCATGCCCTCAGCCACAATAACAAGACCATGAACATATTACATGTATGAACAAATCTATGCCAACGGTTGACATAGAATACAAGGAAAATATTTGTCAGCCACACCTTGCAAATGAGATATGGCCAATAGTAATTTCTACTTTTTTGATTATGACCCTGGTGTTCGAACCAGCTTGTACATAGCTCATTATTCCACTGGGTGCTTGCTACCTTCCACCAACATAGGTACCGCGTAACTCTGTCCACCAAGGGTTACAGGCAGATGGAAAGTAATCACTTAGTACAGTTTGCCTCCGCTAGGATTTAAACCCGGAGACCTCATGGCTCTCATCCCACTTCTTACAGTGAAATATTTGTCTAAAGTTTCAATCTTTTACCTCCGTTGGGATTGAACTTGAAACCTCATGTCTTTCCTCCCACTTCATTAACCACTACGGCACACCCTTGGGTGCCTAATTTCTACTTTACCTTCTTCGAGTTCATTCTTAGGGGAACTCCATTTAAAACTTTCATAACTAGTAATGTTTGACCTTTTTTACTTAGTTTTGGACGAAATTACTTTCCATTTTTTTATGAATAAATTTTTCACAAAATTCTCATATTTACACCGAAAACTCACAAAGCAGGGGATGTCATTCAATGCCCTTAAATGACCTTACTGAAGCATCAGCCAAAGCTGAACTCTTTTCACACACACACACACACACGACTTGATACATACATAACATACAATACATACATACAGTACTTCTATCACGGAGTACAAATTTATGTGTAAAATTCATTACAATTGCAACAAACAGTAAATGTGAATCCATAACTTTAAAAATATAATGGATTAAATGCTAAAAACTTAAAGGTTGAACTCATAGAATTTAAATCCGGGATCCGCCTATGCAATACATACATACATTTATACATAAACATACCGAGAGAGCCGAGGGCGGTGCCAATGATGAGCAAAACGACAGTGTAAGGAACAGAAGTACGGCGAAGGAGAGTTCTGCATGAAACTCCTATTAACAAACTGATTCCCGCAAATATAACTGCATCTGTTGGATTCGAATTCGACGAGCTGCTCTTCTCCCCTTGCCATAAATTGTATGCAATGGACCTTCCTCCACACTCGCCATTAATTCGAAATTGCTGAAGAAATTAGTTTAGTTTAGTTGAGTTGAGTTGAGTTTCGCAATTCACAAAACGGAGTATCTTTTTATTCTATGTTTCTGTACAAATTTATATAGAAGCGAGATGTTCGGTACCAACAGGATTAAATTTGGAAATAACATTACTTATTATTACCAACAAAAGTTGTGTGGTGGACCAGAGGTTTCAGGGTTCGACGCCTTTGTTAGGAAACCAAAAAATATTACTTATTTTTACTCTTTTGATTTCCTTTTTAGTATATTTCATACAAAATGACATATTTTTAAATTTAAAAATTAATTTAACTTAAATTTTTATTTTATTATTAAGCATAAATTTTTACAATTATATATTTATAAATGTGAGGTGTTGTTATAAACAGGGTTAAAAATTGAAAATAGATCTTTACTTTTTTAGAGTGTCGTAGTATGTTTATTTTTCAGTTTATGTGACCTTAATAGTTTAATATAAACTTTTTATTTTATCCTTTTACAAAATAAAACATAAATATTATAGTACAAAATGATTTTAGATTTTTTTTTTTAACTTGTGTGGAATAAATCAGATATTTGGGCTTTTAATTCCTATTGTGTCCGTATTTCAGTTTTGAAGGGAGCCTTGGCGTAACTGGTAAAATTATTGTCATGTGACCACGAGGATACGGGTTCGAGCCGTGAAAACAGTTCTTGCAGAAATGCTGGATAAGGCAGCATTCAATAAACTTTTAAGTCCAGTTCTTTCCCGAGCCTCCCGCATAGCGGGAGCTTAGTGCACTGGCTGTCTTTTTTTCCATATTTCAACTTTGACCATGCAAATACGAACACGGGTGTCTACCGTATAGATAAGAGACGTAAGGGATTCTGAATCCAAAGTGCCAGATATTCTTTGGGATTAATGGTTGAAATAATAAATTCTAGTAAAAATCTTGCATAAAAATATATACTAACAAGTGCCACAAAAAAATAATCGTCACTTAATTAAACTAGTATTTTAATTGACGGTATTAAATAAGAAAAGAATATATATTTGGCGATCAAGAAAATGTAATAGACACCTCATATTATCACTGTATAACAATCCTTTCATTATTAGTTACTGCGTGAACATCTTTGCATTATAATTCTTATACTTGGTCTGTAAACTAAACGATCCCTAGTATTTCTTAATTAGAGAAGGAATACAAGTATAACTCTCTTAATTAAAAAATAAATAAACTAAAGATACCATTTAGATCTCTTTGCTTCATGGAAGCACGTACAACGGAAAACCACCAAACATCAACATTTAAATAATATTTATTTCCTTCTGATTTCTTCAGATTTTAATTGTTTTGCTTTCTAATTTAATACTTAATAATTTCGTCCCAAATATTATATAATATCAGCTGTTTACAAAATATTTAGCTGTAAGTTGTAATAAAGAAATGCCTAGTCTTATTTTTAAAAGAAGAGTTCAGATGATAGTAGCATAAAGTCAAAGACATCTTATATTTTTCTTATTCTTTTTCTCTTATGATTCACTTTACTCTTATTTTAAAATTTTCTTTAATTTCTAGCCAGATGATCATGCATCAGATTCCTTTGATGAATATGGAAAGAAAGCCATCATTCGATTTTATTTTATTTTTTTCTTAAAACATACTCCCTCCGGTTCATAATAAGTGTCTAATTTACTTTTTCATTTTGGTTCAAAATAAGTGTCTAGTTATGTAATCAAGAAAGAATCCAATTTGTTTTTACAAAATAATCCCTATGTACATATCCCTAAAAAGTTTTCTTGCTCCTCACATTAAATGTTTAATTAGGGGTAGTTTAGTCATATTAGGTATTTTTGTATAGGATTTAGTATTTTCTTAATGAGCGTGCTAAAAGTAAATTGGACACTTATTGTGAACCGGAGGGAGTAATGTGTATGTTGACATTGTTTGCCTCAGTTTCAGTGGTCACTACTGGAAAATTCACCTATGGCTACGCAGGGAAAACCGTTCCAATAGATACGAAAACCGTTGCTACAAAACCGTCTATCGTTACGATTTTCCCTCTTCCTGTTGGAACGATTATTCTTATCAACTGCAACGGTTAATAACCGTTACCATAAAGTTAAATGCAACGGTCTTAAACCGTTACTATATCTATTAAACCGTTACGGGTATTACAGAAATGGCAACGATTTCTTTAAGATATTGCAACGGTTGAACTACCTATTGCAATGGTTTGTAGATTATTTTGGAACGGTTTGCAGATCCTATGGCAATTCACTTACATATTGCAACGGTTGTTAGATTATTTTGGAACGGTTTGCAGGTCCTACGGCAACGGTTTTTAGATTATTTGGAACGGTTTGCAAGTCCTATGGCAACGGTTTTGTTAGCTGTAACAATTTAATTGAATTAAAAATAGTGCCCCTGTTGTAAATAAAGATTTTACATATATATACAATAAACTATAAAACACTAAAATTTATATAAATACAAAATGAAACCTCTAATAATCCAAATTGTCCGACAAGTTAATAATAAATCCATAGATAGTGATGAAACCAATAACATACATTTAATATTTCAATATCAAAAGTTTTAAAATGTTTTGATAACAAACATTCCTAGAAACCGCCACATGCATCTACAACAATCAACAATTCAAAATTCAAGTAAGGTCTAGATCTTCATCACTGCCTCCGTCTTCCATCTCTTCATCTACTCCACCTACAAAAGAATATAAAGTGAGATTTGCAAATGGATTATGCTCAGACCAAAGATAAAGAAGTTGCTCTGAGGCAGGAAGAACCATAATGAAAAATAAGAGTCATTGAGGTACAACAAACAAACAAATAAAAAATATAAATACTTCATCCAATTGATCATTCATTCAGGAAGACGAATATTTACTAGACCATCACAGCAGAAGGGATAGCCAAACGGAAGAATTGTCTAATACCAAGGAAGGCTTCGATGGAGAAAGGCGCTTGAGTTTTCTCACAGGAGCTTGAAAGTTTGACATAAGATGCAAGAAATAGGACATACAACCAAGAGGATATGTTGAAGGCTATAGCAACTCCTATGTTTCCTAGCTCCAACTTAAATAACATAGAGAAGCAAAGAAAACAAATCCTTTAAAAAAATGTGCTCACCGCGTCTTCCTGTCTGAAAGATACTTCTCAGCAGTTAAAAATCCTCCCTTTTTTTACTTCTTTTCTTCCCCAATTCTTGAAATTCAGCTTTTAAGGCTTCTTCATCTCTGCTTCCAAGCTACTTCGTCCCTTACACGCAAACACACACTCCAATTATATATACACATCTAATAAATTCTTGAATCTGTTCAGTTTTGGTTCAACACAGTGAGGAAAACAGAGAAAGAAATCAAGAATGATGAGTAACTCTAGAGAGGGGAGGAGGAACAAAATCAAGAAATGGGACATTATATCCTCCACCAACATCAGCTTATTATATGGAGAATTCTGAATCATAGTGGACATCTTGGTTGGTTCCAATGATTGTGGTTGCAAATGTAGCCATGTAATCATTGTTTAACCAAAAAATAGATTTTTAGTCAAAGCTAGAATTTAGAAGAATATGGGTTACTGATAATCAGAAAGGTATGTAGAGAAAGAAATTTGTGAATAATATTATTAGAAAGCAAGTAAATCAAAGTATATTCCAATAGTGTTTTCTTGTGTCTACAATTGTTTGTTCCTTCCCCTTTTATAGCTATTTTGGGGATACGAGCCTTACCTTTGTTATAATAAGGCTATTATGAGCAATTAATGGCTTTAAATGTTACGTTATGCAATCATATACATTAAGTGCATATTTTCTAACGTTTCCAGTATTTAATACTCATTAAATGCTGTATCTGGGCTCTTTTTTGCTGTCAGATTCATTCCTTTGATTCTTCACGATCTTTGACCTTTAAATGTCTTGAATAGGTACGAGCGTTGAATTACTTGTATGACTGCTCGCGCCTCCTCCATTTAACTTGTTCGTATATGTTGTTGCTCGTATCTGTTAACCAACCTTAATTCTTTGACTGTTTGACCAGTCTACGTGTCATGACACGTCACCATATACATATAAATACAATTTTTCCCAATACAGATAGTCCCCCCACTATCCATTTATTCATCAGTTTGAATATTTGGGAAGTGGAATTCATTAAAGGAGAAGTTTTGTCACCATTAATGCTCTGACAGAGTTGACGCTTCAATTATCACTTTCATTTAATGCTTTAGACACGTGTCATCTTCTTATTGGTTCCACAGTTTTGCAACACTTTCTCAGGCTTCTTTTCGGCTCCACTGTTCATGAAGTACCAGTTACCATTATTGTGACCCTTCCATTACTGCATTTTTACTTTTGACGGTTACCCATCAATATAAATACAATTTTACCTTTCACCTTTTACCACATAAAACTTTTTTCTCGAACATTTGAACTGTCCAAATCTCTGTTTACTTCTTCTTCTTCCTCATCATGTCTTCTTCGAACCCTAACCCTAGGAGAGTTCCTATTTTAGACAATTTTCCCAATGCCCCTGTTAGACATAGAAGGGGTGGGAGACTTCGTAGCTTAGGATCCTCTCGTGGTGGCGGTTCTGTCATGCCTTCTCCTAGCCCTGGTTCTTCCTCTAGAACTAGAGGTTCTTTTACCCAAAAATCATCTTCTAAGAGCAAGGAGGCCTCTGAACCATTACAGCAGCCCTTGGTAGAAGAGATAGTCCCTAACGATTTATCTTTTCACCACGATAGACAATCACTTCAAACCCAAGTTTCTGGTCTAGATCGTGCCGATGCTTACCCCACTCTGATTACAGAGATTTTAGCTCCCATAGTCCGCAAAGATTGTCACTGGAGTAACGATTTTCCCATTGTAATCCCCAATCCAAATCAAAGAATTACCTCCTATATGACTGGACTTTCTTTTGTTTACACATACCCTTTTACTCTTGGTTTTAAACCAGCTATTGATCCAATGATTCTCGATTTATGTCGCTTCTTCAAAGTTTGTTTAGCACAGATTGGCCCGCTGGTATGGAGGGCTGTTGCTTGTTTAAGACATCTGGCCAATTTGGCAGATGTTAATTTCACCTTCCCTCACCTAATTCATCTATACTCCTCTAGACTTTTTCGTAATGGCGTCTTTACCTTAGTGGCTAGGAGGGTTTTGGTGAGCCTAGAAGATGATAAGGATCGTGGCTGGTATGCCCGATTTGTTGCTGCCCCCACAGTTGGTTTAGTGGGTGAACAAAACGTTCCCTTCCCTGAGAAGTGGAACTTTGCACGTAAGTCTCTCATCTCTCTCGTACCTTTTTCTTTCAAGTTTATCAATTCCTTTAACTTTATTTTTTTTAGCAACCATGGGAGTTGTGGAGAACGTTCCCAATTTTCGTGGTTGGGTAGATAAACTGTTGAAGATCGCGCCTATGGAGGCTAGGTCTTGGAAATTTATTTCTAATCGTCACGGTTGGAAAGTAAAGACTCACGGTATGAATTTTTATCTTTCTCATATGTAAAATTTTTTCCCTGTATTGCTTTAACTTTCATCCTTCTCTTTGTCAGGATTTGCTATTCGAGGTGTTACTGCTGAAGTAGTTGCAGTCTCTCGTTCCTCTTAAGGAACTCAAATTTCTTTAGAGAGGGCTCAGGATATACTCTTGAAAAGAAAAACCATTGAAGAAGATGAATCTGAGGAAGAAGATGAGGATGGTTCCTTGATGACAAGGCCAAGAGTTAGGAGACGTATCATCTCTGACGAAGCTGAAGTTTCTCATCATCTTTCTCCTACCGAGCCTATTCATCTCGTTTCTGATGATGACGTTGTTACCCCTTGTGACACTCGTGACTCTGTTAACCAGCTTTTCGTTAGTGGTTTCGAGAGTGGTGAGTTAGGGCCTGTTTTAGACGAACTTCCTTTGTCTTCAACTCCCATATCTTCAATTCCTTCTTTTCCTTCTCCTATCGTGCCTTTGATCCCTTCCTTACCTACTCCATCTGCTTCTGTACCTCTCTCTGCTGTTTTTACTTCTTCTACCACTCCTCCTTTGGCAGTTCCTCCTTTTACTACCAGTCATACAGAAGTGGGTTCTTCAAGTAGAAGCGTTGCTATGAGGAGCGTGACTATCGAAGTTCCCGCTAACAACAGCCTTTTGAGGAAATCTGGTCAGGCAGATATTTGGCTTGATGTCACGACCCGGATTTCCCACCCTCGGGAGTCGTGATGGCGCCTACTATTAGGAGCTAGCATCAGCACAACCAACCCCATGTGCTGGTAAGTGCCTGGCCTAACCTCGGCGAAGTAGTGACGAGGCTAGACCGGACTACCAAACAAACCTGTGCAGTTCAATATATATGTATGCAATATAAAGGTATACAGAAATTAACCAGTCAAGGGGGGAGGGGGAGCATGTTGTAGGGGCTGTAACAGTTCAGGTATAAAATCAATAATTAAGGATGACACAGTACAACTACAATATCAACGAGAGTAGGAAATCAACAGTTGCACGGCACCATCCTTCGTGCTTTTACTCTCATTCTCACCCAAAGAATCATATAAAGTGCACGACATCACCCTTCGTGCTTTACCTCACAAATGATGGCACGGAGTCATCCTTCGTGCATAAGCACTCATATCATGGCACAGAATGTTCTTCGTGCAATAGTAATCATATCATGACACGAAATATTCCTTCGTGCATTAGTAATCATATCATGGCATGGAATGTTCCTTCGTGCATTAGTATTCATATCACAATCGTGCACGGCATCACCCTTCGTGCTTTATCACTCGTCCTCACCCAAACAACAATCACAAACAATGGGGCGAGGGAATAGACAAACAAAATAGGAATCCCGGCAAGGGAACAATAACAACAATTTCAATATCCCGGCAAAGGAGAAAAGTCTACCAGACAGCAAAACATCCCGACAAGGGAATAACCAATAACTCATTAGCTTTCTTTTATTTCTTACTTCACATCTCACTTTATCACTTGAGCCAATGCTCCCAAGAATTTTATTATCTCAGATACCTTTTCAATTCGTATCACAACCAAGCCAAAACGCCACGAAAATCGAATGATTGTAATGTTTTTCACATGTTCTTTACAATATATAGAAACCCTCAATTAACACGGAATTCACAACAAAATCATGATAATCACCCTTTAAGGACTCACGGTCATGTTAGATACCAATGTATAGACAATCGTCACCATGCCTATACATCGTACTCGATCAATTAGCAAATAGCAAACAAGACTCAACTCCTATTCCCTCAAGTTAGGGTTAAACCAAACACTTACCTCAAAGCCTTGAATTCCACTCAATCCTCAACAATCGCTTTACCCCGCGATTCCACCTCCAATTTGCTCGAATCTAGTCACAAATTGCTCAATTACTTTAATAAACACTAAATGAATCAATTTGAATGCATAAAAATGAATTTCCCAAGTTTTTCCCAAAAATTCAAAAATTGCCCCCGGGCCCACGTGGCAAAACCCGAGGATCGAACCATAACCCGGTAACCCATTCCCCCACGAACCCAAATATGTAATTTGTTTTGATATCGGACCTCAAATCGAGGTCCAAATTCCCAATTTTTATAAAACCTAGGTTCTACCCAAAAACCCCAATTTCACCCATGAAAATCCTTGATTTTAAGTGGAAAACATGTTAAATGATGTTAAAGATTGAAGGAATTGAGTAAAAATTCACTTACAAATGTTTTGGGATGAAGTTTGTTCTTGAAAAATCGCCTATGGTGTTTGGGTTTTGAAAGAATGGTGAAAAGTGACTTGAAATTAGTCTAAGTATGAAAAATGCAAGTTGCAGATATGGGAAATACGAAGTTGGGTTCGCAATTGCGAACCCTGCAGGCTTGGGAAATGCGACACTACTGTTCGCATTGCAAACTGAGGCTGGCCAAGGGACCTTCGCATTTGCGAAAATGGTCTCGCATTTGCGAACCAGTGGCCGTCGCATTTGCGACTCCTGGCTTCGCATTTGCGAACCTTGGCCTGCTAGGCTAGTTTCGCATTTGCGAAAAACCCTCCGCATTTGCGATAGCTGGCCTTCGCATTTGCGATCTCTGGCTTCTTATTTGCAAAAACTGCAGATCAGCTGATACCAGGTTTTTCCAAAATAAAAAATGCAATCCGACACCTATCTGAAACTCACCCGAGCCCTCGGGGCTCCAAACCCATTATACACACAACCTCAAAAAGATCCTACGGTCTTACTCGTGCGATCAAATCGCCAAAATAACATAAAAAACAACGGATCAAACCTCAAAACTCATGAATTCTTCCAAATTTTCATAAAACATAAATTTTCCATTTTAGGTCCGAAACACGTCAAACGACGTCCGATTTCAACCAAAATTTACAGGAAGCGCTTAAACCATATATAAGACTTGTACCGGGCGCCGGAACCAAAATACAAGCCCGATACCACAGTCTTTTAATCAAATTTCATTTCCAATTTCCTTAGTAATTTCAGAAAAACAATTTCACAGAAAAATTCATTACTCGGGCTCTAGACCTCGGAATTCAACTCCGGGCATATGCCCGAGTCCCATATTTTTCTACGGACCCTCCGGGACCGTCAAATCACGGGTCCGGGTCCGTTTACCCAAAATGTTGACCGAAGTCAACTATATTCATATTAATATCAAACTTTAGCATTTTTCACATGGAGTTCATATTTAAGCTTTCCGGCTACGTGCCCGGACTGCGCACGCAAATTGAGGCAACTAAACTTGAGGTTTTCAAGGCCTCGGAAGCACGGTATGAATGAGAAAATAGGTGATGACCCTTTGGGTCGTCACACTTGAGCCCCTAATTGGCCCAATTGAGAAAGAAAAAATGAATATCCATAGCTGTCTGACTTTGATGAACGACATAGTTCATGCTACCTTGAAGGTATTTTCCTTCTTTCTATACTTTGCAAAATTTTTCTCTAGAATTCTTATTTTCCTCCTTTATCATTTTCAGGCCAATCTCATTGGTACATAGCTGATGAGCAGAGTTTCTCTATTAGAGAAGGTGGCACGTGACACTGAAAAGGTTGTTCTTGATTCAGAGAGGGAAGCTCGTGACTTTCAGTTGGAAGCAGCTAATTGGAAGGAACAATTTGATAGTGCACAAATTACTATAGAAGATTTGCAAGAGAACAAGAATAACCTGGAACAGCAGATAAGAGCATTATCCTCAGAGCTTGCGGTTGCGAAGGCTTCTTCAAGTCAGGCAGAGAAAGAAAGAGAATGTCTCGAGTCTTCTTTCTCAGAGCAATTATCTAAGGCAAGTGAGGAGATTAGAGAGTTGAAAGCTCTTTTAAGTCAAAAAGAAGTTTATGCTGGAGATTTGATATAGAATTTGACTTAGACACAAGAAGATCTGCGAACTTCTGAGGGCAAGGTGCATGCCTTAGAACAATCTCATGCCTCTCTCCAAGCCTCTTACAACTTAGCTTTGGCTGAAAATGAAGAACTCAAGAATGAAATTGTTACTTGAGAAAGAGATTTTGAACTTCTTGAAGATAAGGCTGCCGTTGATGTAAGCTGTGCTTTTCTAAACTCTCGGTATGATGCTTTAGTCGAAGCTAGCCAAGAAAACTTCAATCTGGAGTCAGAGTTAGCTAAAGTTATGGAGACCATTGAAAAAGCTCAACAACCACTGGACTTCCCTTCACCCGCGATTGAAGTTCCCGAAGCTGAAGTTCCCATGAACGCTGAAATTGCCTCGGGTGACGTACCTTCTTCAAGCCCAACCGTGCTTCTTGTTGCAAGCTAGGCTGAGACTTCGTCTGTTGATGCACCAATTGTTGCGATTGAAGATCAACTCACTTCTATCGACGATGCTGTTCCAGTTGAGCCTGCTGATGATCCTTCCTCAGTTCTTTCTTCTTAGTGAAAAGATTTACATTTGCTTTAAATTCCCTTTTTGCAGGTACCTGTTTGGAAAACTTTGTTTAAAGTTCTTGGATTCTTTTGAAACTTGGATTCTTTTGAAAGTTTTTTGTAATCAAACCCTTGGTTATCATTTTGAGGGTTGATTTTAGAAGTACAAGTCCCCAAGTCTTGTCATGGGGCATTTTGTATAAACAGTTTGATGACTAAGTTTATACTTAATCTTTAGTTTTAAATATTAAGAAGTTTTTATTAAACATCCGTTTGTTCTATTCTTGCCTTTTATTTTCAAGGACTTTAAGAATAGTCTGCATTTTTGTTTTCTGAAAATGCTTCTGTTAATCTCATGACTAACCAACATGAGTTTCGTAAAAGACGACCCTTTTATATTTCGACACTTAATGAAGAAGACGTCTCAACTTCATAATGGTGTTAGCATACGATAAAAGAAATAGGAACACACATGTTTCTGTTGAATAACATTGACAAGTTTTTATTTCTGAACCTTGACAAGTTCTGAATAATACTTTACATGTATTTGAATTACATCTATAACTTTCTCGTAACTGTTTTCCTTGTATCAGATTTTTACAAAAGAAGAACAATAGATACAAGGTTTTTCCTTATAGCCCGTTTTAGTACATAGTCTTTACCCTAACCGTTTTGAGGTATATTGGATCCCCTTAGCTCCAAAACATTAGGAAGGGTTTGAAAGGTGACTCCATTGTTCTCATGGGAAAGAACACTATGATGGATGCCATGACTTCGTAACTTTCACTCCGCACTTGACTCTTCTAGGCTTGATTTTTCCTCAATCTTCTTTGCCTTTTTTATACACGTGACTGTATATATTATGTAGTCCCCCTAGTGTTTGAGTGTTGAAGTATGAAGTCTCAAGCACTTGATAGTCTCTTTCAGTTGGTCCTTTTCCTGAAAAGGAAATACATACAGGACTCAGAGGTGCGATTATAGATGAAGACTGCTTAACCCGTTTATATTTCTATCAGAATAATTGTAACCCTGGGCCAGGAATTTTAGCTTATTCCATTTTGCCTTACAGGTCGTGACTCATCATTTAGCACGGGTTAGCATTTTGCCTATCATCTAAAATCGTTAGTAAAATTTCAACAATTCAAAAAACAAAATTTAACATGGTGATACCTGACCGTGGGTTTTTCCTTAGAAGTAGTATCTCTTCAAATGTACAACATTCCAATGTGAAGGAAGCACCTTCCCTTCCATTGTTTCCAATTCATATGCTCCTTTTCCTGCAATATCACGAACTCTGTAGGGTCCTTCCCAGGTTGGACTTAGTTTACCCGCGTTGGCTGCCTTTGTAGATTGAAAAACCTTTTTAAGCACGAAGTCCCCAATTTTGAAGAATCTCAGGCGTGCTTTCCTATTGTAATATCGTTCGATCACTTGTTTTTGTGCTGCCATCCTTATTAACGCATCTTCTCTCCTGCCTTCCAGTAGATCCAAATTGACTCGCATCTCTTCATCATTAGACTCTTGTGTTGCTTGTGAGAATCTTGTGCTTGGTTCTCCTATTTCAACCGGGATCAATGCCTCAGCTCCATAAACTAAAGAGAAGGGTGTTTCACCTGTACTTGTTTTTGTTGTTGTGTGATATGCCCATAAAACTCCGGGTAACACTTCAGGCCAATTACCCTTAGAATCCTCTAATCGTTTCTTTAAATTGTTGATTATGACTTTGTTTGTTGATTCCTCTTGCCCATTACCCACTGGGTGATATGGTGTAGATGTAATCCTTTTAATTTGCCAACTCTCAAAAGACTGTGTAACTTGAGCTCCGATAAATTGAGGGCCATTATCACATACGATTTCTTTTGGTACACCAAATCGGCGTATGATATTTCGCCAAATAAAGTCCTGGACTTCCTTTTCTCGTACCTGTTTGAAGGCTCCTGCCTCTACCCATTTAGTAAAATAATCAGTAAGTACGAGCAAAAATTTTACCTGTCCTTTTGCTTGTGGTAAGGGACCCACGATATCCATTCCCCACTTCATGAATGACCATGGTGCGATGACCGGATGTAATAACTCCGCAGGTCTATGCATGTTGTTACCATACCTTTGATATTTATCACATTGGCCACGAAACTTTCCGCTTCTTCTTCCATTTTTGGCCAATAGTAACCTGCCCTGATTAAGGTTCTTACCAATGATCTTCCTCTAGCGTGATTTCCACAATGCCCCTCATGTATTTCCCTCATTACGTATTCTGTTTGAGAAGGACCGAGGCACCTAGCTAAGGGGCCACCGAACATTTTATGATATAAGTTGCCTTGATTTAAACAGTAGCGAGCAGCCTTTTTACGAAGTGCATGGGCTTTTTTCTTGTCATCAGGGACGGTTCCATACTGCAAAAAAGCTACAATCTCGTTCCTCTAATCCCAAGTTAAATTATTAAAATTTACCTCATTCTTTTCAGGGTCGAGAACTGAATGAAATAAATGAATAACTGAGGTATTTGCATTGCTTGCCACGTCAGCCGCGGATGCGAGATTAGCTAAAGCGTCTGCTTTAAGATTTTCATCCCTTGGTATTCGTGCAACTTTCCAAGTTTGAAATTGCCTTATTAGCTCCCGCACCTTTTCTAAATATTGCTGCATCCTTGCTTCCCTGGCTCTATAAGTCCCCAGCATTTGATTAACCACGAGTTGCGAATCGCTTTTGATTATAATCTGATTTATGCCAAGTTCTCGTGCCAGTTCTAAACCTGCAATCACAGCCTCATACTCTGCCTCATTGTTAGTTATTGAATGACATTTGATAGCTTGTCGAATGGTTTCACCCGTAGGTGGTACCAAAACAATCCCTAAACCTGCTCCTTTTACATTAGATAAACCATCAACGAATAAAGTCCAAGTTCCTGGATTAGCTCCATTGAACACCTGTAATTCTTTTTGTGCTTCTAATTGCATGTCGTTGCTAAAATCAGCCACGAAATTAGCTAACACTTGTGATTTTATAGCAGTTCTAGGTTGGTACGTGATTTCGTATTCACTTAACTCTATTGCCCACTTAGCCAGCCTACTTGATAATTCATGCTTATGCAATATATTACGTAAAGGATAAGTGGTTACTACAACAATAGGATGACACTGAAAGTAAGGCCTTAACTTCCTAGATGCCATGATTAATGCAAGTGCAAGCTTTTCCAATTGAGGATACCGCATTTCCGCATCTAGCAAAGATTTACTAACATAATAGATAGGGGATTATTTACCTTGTTCTTCTCGAACCAAACTTGGGGACTTGTACTTCTAAAATCAACCCTCAAAATGATAACCAAGGGTTTGATTACAAAAAACTTTCAAAAGAATCCAAGTTTCAAAAGAATCCAAGAACTTTAAACAAAGTTTTCCAAACAGGTACCTGCAAAAAGGGAATTTAAAGCAAATGTAAATCTTTTCACTAAGAAGAAAGAACAGAGGAAGGATCGTTAGTAGGCTCAACTGGAACAGCATCGTCGATAGAAGCGAGTTGATCTTCAATCGCAACAATTGGTGCATCGACAGACGAAGTCTTTGTATGACTGCTCGCGCCTCCTCCATTTAACTTGTTCATATCTGTTGTTGCTCGTATCTGTTAACCAACCTTAATTCTTTGACTGTTTGACCAGTCTACGTGTCATGACACGTCACCATATAAATATAAATATAATTTTTCCCAATACAGATAGTCCCCCCACTTTTCATTTATTTATTAGTTTGAATATTTGGGAAGTGGAATTCATTAAAGGAGAATTTTTGTCACCATTAATGCTCTGACAGAGTTGACGCTTCAATTATCACTTCCATTTAATGCTTTAGACACGTGTCATCTTCTTATTGGTTCCACAGTTTTGCAACACTTTCTCAGGCTTTCTTTTCGGCTCCACTGTTCATGAAGTACCAGTTACCATTATTGTGACCCTTCCATTACTGCATTTTTACTTTTGACGGTTACCCATCAGTATAAATACAATTTTACCTTTCACCTTTTACCACATAAAACTTTTTTCTCGAACATTTGAACTGTGCAAATCTCTGTGTGAGATCCTTCAGGAGTTCCTTCACGAGATCGTCGTGGTGAACCTTGTGGAGAAGGAACTAATGCATTATTGTCTCGGAACTAATGCATTATTGTCTCGCAGATCTCCCTGAAGTTGTTATCAAATTCTTGAGTGCTTGCTGACACTCTTCGTTCCATTTAAAATGATCCTGCTTCTTAAGAGCTGAGATGAATTGAAAACATTTCTCTGATGATTTAGAAATGAACCTTCCCAAGGCTGCAATCCTTCCCGTTAATCTTTGAACTTCTTTTTTGCTTGTAAGTATTTCAGGGATTGCCTCAATGGCCTTAATCTGTGCAGGATTCACCTCAATACCACAGTTAGAAACAAGAAAACCTAAAAGTTTACCTGATGCCACACCAAATGCACATTTTTTAGGATTATAGGACTTGTTTGTCTATTTGCTACGCGATTTAATGTGTGGGTACAACGTATATGTGAGGTATTGTGTACTTATGCGTTGTGGTTGAGTCAAAGCATTCGGGAGGAATTTGTTCATTGTGATTAATTGCCTATTTAATTAAGATATTCCTACTTAAGTTTATTATACGATTATTTGATCATTATTCATGAAATTATTATTGATTTGATTATTGTTGAATATTATGGAAGAGTGTAGAAGCACGAAGGGTGATGCCCTTCCATTTATATTACCCTT
This sequence comes from Nicotiana attenuata, assembly GCF_001879085.1. Classification (NCBI taxonomy): domain Eukaryota; kingdom Viridiplantae; phylum Streptophyta; class Magnoliopsida; order Solanales; family Solanaceae; genus Nicotiana; species Nicotiana attenuata. The sequence continues at coordinate 108,583 of NW_017673300.1, forward strand.
GTCATGGTGAGAAAGAGTGTAAAAGCACGAGGGTGATGCCATGACAGTTTCACATTATTATTTATTGAACTATAAAGTGAGGAAGAGAGTTAAAGCACGTATGGTGATGCCGTCCCAATTTCATCATTTATTTATCAATTCACGGCAAGAAAGAGAGCTAAAGCACGAAGGGTGATACCGNTTGAAAACATTTCTCTGATGATTTAGAAATGAACCTTCCCAAGGCTGCAATCCTTCCCGTTAATCTTTGAACTTCTTTTTTGCTTGTAAGTATTTCAGGGATTGCCTCAATGGCCTTAATCTGTGCAGGATTCACCTCAATACCACAGTTAGAAACAAGAAAACCTAAAAATTTACCTGATGCCACACCAAATGCACACTTTTTAGGATTTAACTTCATGTTATATTTTCGCAAAATTTTAAAGGTTTCAGATAGATGCGATATATGATCTCCTGAATGCTGAGTTTTAACAAGCATATAATCTATATATACCTCCATAGTTTTTCCCAAATGCTCTTGAAACATTTTTGGTAACTAACCTCTGATACGTTGCTCCTGCATTCTTTAGACCAAAGGGCATTACTTTATAACAGTAAGTCCCCCTGTCTGTTATGAAGGAAGTTTTTTCTTCATCTCCTGGATCCATCTTAATCTGATTATACCCTGAATATGCATCTAAAAAACTTAATAGTTCATGACCTGCAGTTGCATCAATCAATTGATCTATGTGTGGCAGTGGAAAAAAATATTTAGGGCAGGCTTTATTGAGGTCTGTGTAATCTACACAGACTCGCCACTTACCGTTCTTCTTAGGAACCACAACAGTGTTAGCTAACCAGCTAGGATATTTTACCTCACGAATTGAACCAATTTTTAGCAATTTTTGGAATTCTTCTTGAATCACCTGATTCTTGAAAGTTCCTTGCTGTCTTTTCTTTTGCTTGACTGGAGGATATGAAGGATCTTCATTTAGTTTATGAGTCATCACCTCCGGTGGTATACCTGTCATGTCAGTGTGGGACCAAGCAAAACAGTCTGCGTTAGCTTTTAAAAATTCAATTAACGTACGCTTCACCTCCGGGCTAAGATTGGCTCCTATATACACTTTTCTTTCTGGTTCTTGAATGAAATCGGTCCTTGAATCTACATCTGTTTGTCCTCGTTCAGTTGAGGTTGATGCTATGTTATCCTCAACTGAATTCTGTAATTTCTATTTTTCTTCACCCTTCGTGCTTGAGTCTGTCACGGAGTTGATGTTCCTAGATGTTTGTTGATCTCCCCTGATTTGACAGATTCCCCATGGCGTTGGAAATTTAATGACTTGATGCAAAGTTGAAGGAACAGCGTCCATCTCGTGGATCCATGGTCTCCCAAGAATCATATTGTAAGCCATCTCCATGTCTACTACCTGGAACTTTGTGTCTTTGATGACTCCTTCAGCAAATGTGGTGAGCGTTACCTCTCCTTTTGTAACGACGCTGGAATTATCAAACCCAGATAGAGTATGTGCCTTTGGTATTACTTTTTCTTTAGCTTGCATCTCACGCAATACTCGTATCAAAATAATGTTCACAGAACTACCTGGATCAATCAAAACTCGTTTCACGTTAGTGTCATGTACAAGTAAAGATATTACTAGTGCGTTGTTATGTGGAGTTAATAGACCTTCGGCATCTGCATCATCGAACGTAATATTTTCTCCCTCCAAGACATGTCGAGGCCGCTTCCCGTGGGTAATTGTTACTTTTGAAACCTTTTTATATGATACATCATTGATCTCTTCACCCCCACTTATAACGTTGACAGTTCTCTTGGGTGAAGGTGGTTTTGGAGGCTCTTGCCTATTTTTCATGTATGCTTGTTTACCTTTTTCACTGAATAACTCAGTGAGATACCCTTGTTTTAACAAATGATCAACTTCACCCTGCAGAAATCTGCAATCTGCTATTTTATGCCCGTGATCGTTGTGAAATTCACACCAATGATCAGGATTTCGTCTGTTTGGATTCGATCTCATCTCATTTGGCCATCGTACCTTATCTCCCATGTTTCTTAAAACAACTACGAGTTCAGAGGTTCTTACGTTGAAGTTGTAACCACCGAATCTTTCCTTTAGACTTCCATCATCATCTCGTGACCCGTGTGTGTTCCGATCATTCCCGAACCTTGATGAGGAGCCTGATTCCCTGTTTCTAGGTTTGTGATCGTACCTTTGATTATCTTGCCTTGACCGTGATCCTTCCCTGCACGTCCCATGAAGGCTTTCCTTGAGTCATCTCGTAGCTTCTGAACTCTTCTCATTCAAATTGCTGGTGAAGGCTATAGCCGCCCAATTGTCAGGTACTCGTGGCAACGTCATTCTCTCCCGTTGAAATCTAGTCCCGTAGCTTCTGAACTCTTCAAATTCAAATTTCTGGTGAAGGCTATAGCTGCCCAATTGTCAGGTACTCGTGGCAACGTCATTCTTTCCTATTGAAATCTGTCCACGAATTCTCTAAGCAACTCTGAATCTCCTTGCTTGATTTTGAAGATGTCTTCCATTCTCTTTTCAACTTTTTGAGCTCCAGAGTTTATAGAATTTTCAGGTAAAAGAGAATACCATGTTAGTGCCCCTTTAGTGAGTGTTTCACCGAATTTTTTGACCAAGACTGATTCAATCTCCTGCTTAGTCAAATCATTGCCCTTGACACCTGTTGTAAATGCAGTAACGTGATCTTGTGGGTCCGTTGTCCCATCATACTTTGGAATATCAGGCATCTTGAACTTCTTTGGAATTGGGAGAGGGGCGACACTTGGCTTCCAGGGCTGTTGAGAATATTTATCTATATCTACCTCCTTGATCACGGGTGGTACTCCGGGTATTTGTTCTATGCGGCCATTTTGCTCCTTAAGCTGTTTCTGCAATGTTAGTACTAGATTTTGTAAATCAGAATTAACTGGATTACCTGGGTCTCCCTCCTGTGTTTCACTGGGGGTTCCACCGCTGCCTGAATTAACCAGTCCAGAACGAGGATTCTCCAAAGTATTGTTATTTGGAGTAGGTGTGCGTGGAGCAGCAGGTAATTGACTAACAAAAGCTTGTAAAACTTTGTTGACCTGAGTAGCAATAAGTT
>NW_017673300.1:126181-136507 GCF_001879085.1 Nicotiana attenuata
AGAGTAGAGACTCCTGGTCTGCGGACGTAGCAGATATACCTCAAGTCTCAGCTAGGACTCTCCACCACGAGGATGATACGCCTAGGAGGAAGTACCTGGATCTGCACATGAAAAACATGCGCAGAAGAGGCATGAGTACACCACAGCGGTACTCAGTAAGTGCCAAGCCTAACCTCGGTTGGGTAGTGACGAGGAAGGTCAGGGCCCTACTGAGATAAAACCTAATAAATAATGAGATAACGGAAGCAGTTTAAATAAAGTCTACAGCGAGAATCTAAACCAGGTAAATAAGGAAGAACAGTAATAGAAAGCAATGGTAACAATACAAGGAAAACTACCCTCAACAAGGCATAATAGCGGGGGATCTCTTGGTATCCCGAGGATCTCTTGGTATCCTCAATAAGTAAGTCGGGGATCTCTTGGTATCCTGAGGATCTATGTGTATCCTATATAAGTAAGTCGGGAATCTCTTGGTATCCCGAGGATCTATGGGTATCCTCAATAAGTAAGCCGGGGATCTCTTGGTATCCCAATATATATAGAAACACATGTGCCAGGGATCTCTTGGTATCCCACACCCTCAGTCCAGAATATCTCAAGTACAGGGGATCTCCCGGGAAGCCGTCCCGTAGTCCCAAATTAAACACACAACAACACCAACCCATAATCTCAGAATAAATGCTAAAATCAGGACAAGTAATAGTAAATTCTAGCCTAACATGCTTCACAGAGTACAAATAGTACAACTAAACAAATAAGCAAGTAAGCCAAACATGCGTCTCTAAGCTAGCACAGGTATAAACTTACAGTCTAAAATGAACAAGTAAACAAGAAATCTCAATTTAAATACTTCAAGTAGAAACGAGTTTACAACAATTAGCTCAAGTACGCGCTCGTCACCTCACGTACGAGGCATTCAAATATTCAAAGATCATGTCCTAAGGGGAAAGGTCCCCGGCACAAGGTTAGACAAGCCACTTACCTCGAACCGGCTCAATATCAACTAGAAACCATGCTCTTGCCACGAGTATCCGACTCCAAATGGCCCAAATCTATTCAATTCAATTATACATTGTAAATAACATCGCAAACACCTGGTTTTGCGATTAAATTCAAAGCTACGGCGTGAAATTAGGTGAAATGACCAAAAATGCCCTTCAGGACAACGCCTCGGAATCGAATAATTTTCACATTTTCAGAACCCTCGTACTCTCACGAGTCTAACCATATAAAAATCTCCCAAATCGAAGGTCAAATGCTCACTCAAAACCCAATAGTTTGGCCTAAGAAGTTTTAACCAAATTCTTCAAATTTTAATCCCAAATTCGAATTTTAATGATGGATTTAACTACAAAATGATGAAATATAACTAGAAGGGATTAAGAAAACGTTACCCAATGATCTTCACTTCAAAACTTACTCAAAATCGCCCTCTCCCGAGCTCTCAATTGATTTTTCCAACTTTTGAAACTCAACCCTCGAAATTCCCTTTTCTGAACAGGTATTTCCGCTTCTGCGGAGAAGGGACCGCTTCTGCGGTCCCGCTTCTGCGGAAACCAAGCCACTTCTACGGTTTTCACTTAATGGGCCAGGTTCCGCTTCTGCGGTACAAATCTCGCAGGTGCGAACCGCATCTGCGGTCAAACCTTCCGCACCTGCGGAAAAGCTGAGGAGTCCAAATTTCGCTTCTTCGATGACCAAGGCCGCTTCTGCAGCTCCGCTTCTGCGGTTTCGAAGCCGCAGAAGCGAAAAGATACCAGAAGCAGCAGAACTACTACCTCTCAACTTCCAAAATTCTTTCGTTAACCACCCGAAATCATCCCGAGGCTCCCGAGACCTCAACCAAAAGAACCAATACCACCTAATACCTTATTCAAACTTGTACCAATCTTAAAAACACCTAAAACAACGCTGGAAACCCGAATTAATCAAAGATTCAAGCCTAAGAACTTCAAATTCCAATAAAACACGCTTTCAATCAAAAACCTACCCGAACCTCGTCCGAATGACCTGATATTTTGCACACACATCCCAAATGACATGACGGAACTACTGTAACTTCCGGAATTCCAATCCGAACCTCGGATAAAAAACTCACTATTTGACCGGAAACTTATAAAATTCAAACTTCGGCATTTCAAGCCTAAATGAGCTACGGACTTCCAAAATACATTCCGAACACGCTCCCAACCCCGAAATCACCTAACGGAACCATCAGATTTCCATTCCGAGGTCGTCTTCACACTGTTTTGACTACGGACCACTTTTCGACATTTAAGCTCTCATTTAGGGACTAAGTGTCCCAAAGCTCTCTGAAACTCAACACCGAACGTCCCGGCAAACCAAAATAGCAGAAATGAACTTAGGGGAAGCAGTTAATGGGGGATCGGGGAGTAAATTCTTAAGACGACCGGCCGGGTCGTCACATCCTCCTACACTTAAACATTCGTTCGTCCTCGAACGAGCATAGAGAACATACCTGAAGTAGTGAAAAGATGAGGGTAACTGCTGCGCATATCCTGCTCGGTCTCCCAAGTCGCCCCCTCGGCCGGCTGACCCCGCCACTGAACCTTCACTGAAGCTATGTTCTTTGACCTCAACTTCTTGATCTGCCTGTCCAATATAGCTACTGGCTCCTCAACATAGGATAGATCCTTGTCCAACTGGACTGAACTGAAATCCAACACGTGCGACGGATCACCGTGATACCTCCGGAGCATCGAAACATGAAATATCGGATGAACTCTGGCCAAACTGGGAGGTAAGGCAAGCTCGTAAGCAACCTCCCCAACTCGCCTCAAGATCTCAAAAGGGCCAATAAATCTCGGACTCAACTTTCCTTTCTTCCCAAACCTCATAACGCCTTTCATAGGCGAGACCCGAAGCAGAACCCGCTCACCAACCATATATGAAACATCACGAACCTTCCTGTCCGCGTAACTCTTCTCGCTGGACTAGGCTGTACGGAGTCTATCCTGAATCGTCTTAACCTTCTCCAATGCATCCTGTACTAACTCTGTGCCCAATAGCCTGGCCTCACCCGGCTCAAACCAATCCACCGAGGATCTACACCTCCTGCCATATAAAGCCTCATACGGCGCCATCTGAATGCTGAACTGATAACTATTGTTGTAAGCAAACTCCGCCAGCGGCAAGAAATGATCACAAGACCCTCCAAACTCAATCACACACGAACGGAGCATATCCTCAAGAATCTGAATAGTGCGCTCGGACTGTTCGTCCGTCTGGGGGTGAAATGCTGTGCTCAACTCTACCCGAGTACCTAACTCCTGCTGCACGGCTCTCCAGAACCGCGATGTAAACTGAGTACTTGTGTCCGAAATGATAGAAACTGGAAATACCATGCAGACGGACGATCTCCCGGATATAAATCTCCGCCAACCGCTCTGATGAATAAGTGGTACACACAGGAATAAAATGAGCGGACTTGGTCAGCCGGTCCACAATAACCCAAATGGAATCAAACTTCTTCAAGGTCCGTGGAAGTCCAGATACAAAATCCATGGTGATGCGCTCCCATTTCCACTCCGGAATCTCTATCTGCTGGAGCAACCCACCCGGGCGCTAGTGCTCATACTTCACCTGCTGGCAGTTGAGGCATCTAGACACATAGCCAACTATATCTTTCTTCATCCGCCTCCACCAGTAGTGCTGCCTCAGGTCCTGATACATCTTCGCGGCACCCGGATGGATGGAATACCGCGAACTATGGGCCTCTGCTAGAATCATCTCTCGAAGACCATCAACATTGGGCACACAAATCCGGCCCTGCATCCTCAATACTCCATCATCTCCAATGGTCACATCCCTGGCATCTCCGTGCTGAATCTTGTCCTTAAGGACAAGTAAATGAGGGTCCTCATACTGTTGCTCCCTGATACCATCAAATAAGGAAGACCGGGAAACCACACAATCTAGATCCCGACTGGGCTCTGAAAGATCCAGTCTCACAAACTGGCTGGCTAAGGCATGAACATCCATCGCCATAGGCCTCTCTGAAGCTGGTAGATATGCCAAACTCCCCAAACTCTCCGCCCGGCGACTCAAGGCATCCGCCACCACATTGGCCTTGCCCGGGTGATACAGGATAGTGATGTCATAATCTTTCAGCAGCTCTAACCACCTCCTCTGACGCATATTGAGATCCTTTTGCTTGAGCAAGTGCTGCAAACTCCGATGATCATTATAGATCTCGCAAGGTACTCCATATAAATAATGACGCCAGATCTTCAAGGCATGAACAATGGCAGCTAACTCAAGGTCGTGGACAGGGTAATTCTTTTCATGTATCTTCAACTGTCTGGACGCGTAGGCAATCACCCTACCGTCCTGCATCAACACTGCTCCAAGGCCAACTCTCGAGGCGTCACAATAGACAGTATAAGACCCCGAACCGGTAGGCAACATCAAGATTGGGGCTGTAGTCAAAGCTGTCTTGAGCTTCTGAAAGCTCGCCTCACACTCCTCTGTCCACTGAAATGGGGCACCCTTCTGGCTTAATCTAGTCATAGGGGCAGCAATCGATGAAAATCCCTCCACGAAACGACGGTAGTAACCCGCCAAGCCAAGGAAACTGCGAATCTCTGTAGCTGAGGACGGCCTGGGCCAACTCTACACGGCCTCTACCTTCCTCGGATCCACCCGAATACCCTCACTAGAAATCACATGGCCTAAGAATGCCACAGAACTCAGCCAAAACTCACATTTTGAGAACTTTGCATATAACGTTTTCTCCCTCAAAGTCTGTAGCACGGTCCTCAGGTGCTGCTCATGATCTTCCCGACTCCGGGAATACACCAGAATATCATCAATAAACACGATAACGAACGAGTTAAGATATGGCCTGAGCACACTGTGCATCAAATGCATGAAAGCTGCTGGGGTATTGGTCAGCCCAAATGACATGACAAGGAACTCGTAATGGCCATATCGAGTCCTTAAGGCAGTATTCCGGATATCTGGATCCCGAATCTTCAACTGATGGTACCCTGAGCGCAAGTCAATCTTAGAAAACACCTGTGCGCCCTGAAGCTGTTCAAACAGATCATCTATACGAGGCAAAGGATAATGGTTCTTCACTGTAACCTTGTTCAGCTGGCGATAGTTAATACACATGCGCATAGAACCATCATTTTTCTTCACAAACAAAATAGGAGCACCCCACGGTGAAACACTGGGTCGAATAAAACCCTTACCAAGCAATTCCTGCAACTGATCCTTCAACTCCTTCAACTCAGGAGGAGCCATACGATACGGAGGAATGGAAATGGGCTGAGTGCTCGGCAACAGATCAGTGCCAAAATCAATGTCTCTATCAGCGGCATGCCTGGAAGATCAGCTGGAAATACATCGGGATAATCCCGTACCACTGGAACTGAATCAATTGAAGGTGTATCAACACTGACATCTCTCACATAAGCCAAATACGCGGCACACCCTTTCTCAACCATGCGCTGAGCTTTAAGAAAAGAGATAACTCTACTGGGAGTGTGATCTAAAGTACCCTCCACTCAACACGCGGGATACCTGGCATAGCCAGCGTCACGGTTTTGGCGTGACAATCAAGAATAGCAAAATGGGGCGACGACCAGTCCATGCCCAGAATGATGTCAAAATCCACCATACCGAGTAACAATAAGTGTGCTCTGGTCTCAAAACCACGAATAGTAACCAAACATGACCGATAAACGCGATCCACAACAAGAGGATCTCCCACAGGAGTAGAAACATAAACGGGGGCACTCAAAGAATCCCGAGGCACACCCAAATGCGGAGCAAAGTAAGAAGACACATAAGAGTAAGTAGAGCCCGGATCGAATAGAACCTATGCCTCTCTGTGACAAACCAGTATTATACCTGTAATGATGGAGTCGGAGGCAATAGCCTCAGTGCGAGTAGGAATACCATAATATCTGGCCCGGCCCCTCTCGCGAGGGCGACCTCTATCTCCCCGACCTCCGCCCTTAGCTAGCTGGGCAGGTGGGGTAGCAGCTGGAGCTGTGACCATGGCCTGAGAACTTTGAGGAGCACGCTGTGGCTGAGCAGTCTGTGGGTGCACCCCTCCCAAGTCTGGGGCAGTCCCTCACCATGTGGCGTGTATTACTACACTCGTAACAAGCTCTGGGAGGATGTGGTGGCTGTGACTTGCTGGGGCTAGGTCTGCTGGACTGACCTCTGGAAGCACCCTGCGCAGGAGGCGCGCTAGAAACTGGAGGTGCATAGTAAGGCTCCTGAGGTGTAGGTGGAGCTGGAGTACTGCCGGCTGCTGGAAGAGCTGAATGAACAGGGCGACCCGCATAACCTCTGCCATAACGACCTGCTGATGGGGTACGGGCACCAGAGTAGTGACCCGACTCTCGAGACCTCTTGGCCTCTCTCTCCCCTTGCTCCCTGGCGAGCATACCCTCAATCCTCCTAGCAATGCTCACTACCTACTGATAAGGAATGTCCATCTCCAAGTCTCGAGCCATGCTAGATCTGATGGGTGGAATAAGACCCTCAATGAACCTGCGAACTCTCTCCTGAACTGTAGCAACCAAAGCCGGTGCATGCCTGGCCAACCTGGTATAACAGATAGCATACTCCCAAATGGTCATAGCACCCTGGCGCAAATGCTCAAACTCTGCGCGCCATGCATCCCTGAGACTCTGGGAACAAACTCTCTCATGAACATATCCGAGAACTGAGTTTAAGTCAGTGAAGCAGCCTCGACTGGACTGTCTATCTCATAAGTGTGCCACCAATCATAGGCGGCTCCCCGAAGCTGAAAAGAAGTGAAAGAAACCCCGCTAGACTCCACTATGCCCATAGTGCGAAGAATACGATGACACTCCTCTAGAAATCCCAAGGCGTCGTCTGATGCTAATCCACTGAACACTGGGGGATCATATTTCTTGAACCTCTCAAGTCTCCGCTGCTCGTCCTCTGAAGCAGCTGACCCATCCTCGGGCTGAACTGGCGCTGCAGGCGGTGCCGGAATAATCTCGGGAGCCTGCTCAACCTGCACTCGCTGCTCAGGAGTGCGGACGGCGGGAGCCTGTGCTCCTCCCCCGGCCTGGGATGTGGCTGCAGCAAAGGGAAGCAACCCTGCCTGAGCCAAGGTGGTGTACATACTCATGAACTGAGCTAAAGTCTCTTGGAGCGCTGGAGTAGTAGGTGTGCTAGGTGCCTGGGCTCCGGCTGGCTCTGCTGGTGGTACCTCGGCGGCAGCTCGCGCACGTGCTCTGGCTGCACCACGTGCGCGTCCTCGATCTTTTCCTCGGCCCCGGCCTCTGACGGCTACAGTAAGGGGCTGGTGCCTGATCATCTCGAGTGGCACGTGTCCTCACCATATGTGAGAGAATAGAAGTCATAAGTTTATAATTGATGTCAAAATATCACACGATAAGGAATTCAAATGAAACGAAGATTTTTCCTAAACAGTTACATAGTCTCTCGTAGATAAGTACAGACGTCTCCGTATCGATCAGCGAGACTCTAATAAACCTGCCTGTGTTCCGTGACTACTATGAACCTAATGCTCTGATACCAACTTGTCACGACCCCAGTTCACCCTTCCATGAACATGTCGTGATGGCACCTAGTTCCTACAACTAGGTAAGCCTATCAATGCGGAAATAACAACTTAACTAGCAAAATGGTTAAATAAAGCTAAACATATTAACATAATAACTACATATAAGGCCGCTCGGCCTATACAACTCAAAAGAAATGCGGAAGTCTACAACTCAATCCCAAAACCCGGAAACTCACGGGAACCACAGGCTAACAGAAATATAGTACGCTACTCTAACTCCTGAATATCTAAACAGCTGAGAAGAAGGGATAAACTAAATACTAAAGCTGGAACAGAATAGAGACTCCTGGTCTGCGGACGCGGCAAATATACCTCGAAGTCTCTGTGTATCTCCTCGCCTCAAGGATAGTGCACCTGAGAAGAGGTACCTGGATTTGCACATGAAAAACATGCGCAGGAAGGGTATGAGTACACCACAGCGGTACTCAGTAAGTGCCAAGCCTAACCTCGGTTGGGTAGTGACGAGGAAGGTCAGGGCCCTACTGAGGTAAAATATAACAATAATCAACAGTATGAAAATCTGACAGAAATAATGAGTACAGCAGTGGGATAAGACAGGTCAACGAGGCAATAACAACTGCACAATGAACAAAATAAACACAGAATGACTACAGCTCAATACCAAGGATAACAATGAGGGTCTCCCAGGATACCGTCTTGTAGCCCTTTCCTCAACTGTCCAGTGGATCTCCCGGGATACCGTCCCGTAGTCCAACTCATGTACCAAACCGAAGGATCACCCGGGATACCGTCCCGTAGTCCAACCATTAATATGCAGAGGATCTATCGGAAATCTAACCCGCAGTCCCAAAGTAAAAGTGCATGGGGATCTACCGGGAATTGAACCCGTAGTCCCAAAGTAAACAAACAAGGGGGGAGCTACCGGAATCCCACATCTGTAGCCCCAATATAAATGCACAATCACAACCAGAAGGTACACGGAAACGAAGTACAAAAGGCAAGCAAATAGGTAGCGCTGGCCTAGCATGCTTCACGTAGTACAGTCAAGGCAACTTAAATAATTAGGCAAGTTAAATCAACTAAACATGCTTTCCTAATCTAGCACAGGTTATAATTGCAAGTAGATTAAAGTAAATATGAAAGGAACTCAATCTCACTATCTTAAGTAAAATCAGGATTTTCAACAATTGNACTTGCCAACATTTGCTATCCGCACACCAGTGATGTCCCGTATGTTACAATGCTCCCAGTAATCACAACTCTGCAATATGCTGTCAACTAAGAAAACTCTACTGCCATTTGTTATCTTATTTATTGCATAAGGCTACTATTCTGTCTTCCGAGGTTAAGCTCTACCTCTATCTGCATCTGCATTGCATAAGGCTACCATTCTGCCTTCCAACTTGCATAAGGCTACCACTGCCTTCCAACTTGCATAAGGCTGCTATTCTGCCTTCCGAGGCTAAGCTCTACCTCTATCTGCATCCGCGTTGCATAAGGCTACTATTCTGCCTTCCGAGGTTAAGCTCTACCTCTATCTGCATCTGTATTACATAAGGCTACCATTCCGCCTTCCAACTTGCATAAGGCTACTATTCTGCCGTCCGAGGTCAAACTCTACCTCTATCTGCATCCACATTGCACGACTGAAAGATCGCCACATTGCACGGCTGAAAGATCGCCACATTGCACGGCTGAAAGATTGCCACATTGTACGGCTGAAAGATCACCATATTGCACGGCTGAAAGATCTCCACATTGCACGACTGAAAGATCGCCACATTGCACGGCTGATAGATCGCCATGTTGCACGGCTGAAAGATCGCCACATTGCACGACTGAAAGATCGCCACATGCTACTGCATCCTTCATGGGCTGAAATATCGCCAACCCATCCAAAGGCGTCATCGTTCGGAGGCACCATCTTCATAGCCCGAGAACACCATGTCATGGCCCGAGGATTTAAGTCAATCTTTGGCATATCATCATTCAAAGGCATCATGGTTCGGAGGCACCATCCTCATAGCCCGAGAACGTCATTTCATGGCCTGCGAATCCTTTATTAAACGCTTCATGGCCCAGGACATCATGGTCTAAGGACGTCATCTCAACCGTCCAAAGATAACATTCATGGTCCAACGAGAATTCGCATCATGTCTAAATTTACGCACAACATATGCTTGTATTGCTTATTTGCAGGTAAACCGGCAAGCAACAACCATCCCGGCGGGAGCGGTTCCGCTCCAGTGCCCGTAGACATATCAGAGCTAACCATTCTCGTAAGTCGTCCACGCACCCAGCCCTAGATATTGCGTCCGTTCTTGGAAAGTGTCCATTGGCATACTCCGCCGACGGATCCTGAACTACATATGGCCCGATTCCTATAAAACCAGGGATATGTAGGCAGCTCAGAACTCAGGGTGCGGCCTAAACCTCTTTAAATCGTTTCGCACGGTCAAAATTGGCCATCATATCTTTACCCGAAAACCCTTTCATCCTTCCCGAGTAAAGAGGGGCAGCTGTTGACACCCAATTTTTTTCTTTATATTTTCAGTATGCAAAATACTTTAAATAACATATATATGCATAGATAAGTATGTCCAAGCATTTTATTATTTTTTCCATAATTTTTAAGGTTTTTTAAACTGATTTATTCCCCTTTTTCATCTACAAAATCCCAATAATTATGTCCAAAATTATTATTTTTTGATGATTCATTTATTGGATCTTTATATTTATGCCAAAATATGGCTAAAGTAATTTTTGCA
>NW_017673300.1:140206-141399 GCF_001879085.1 Nicotiana attenuata
AATTTTGAGGAGGACCCTCAAAATTCCGAAGTAATTTCAGCCGATCTCCGCACGAGCAACAGTCAGAAGCATCAACCCATCAAACTGGGGCAGAATTTATAGGAAGACCCTCAAAATTCCGTAGCAAGAGAGGTTGTAATGTCTCGAACCACGTCACAGTCGTCGGTTCATCTAAAAATTATTTTAATTATACATTTATGTCATACTTTTACAAAAATCATGCATGTTTATTATTGAAACTACTTCGTTTAGCAACGCTACCCCAATGATACAAATGGTATCACCAGATCAAAGCGGAACGAGTCAAGCAAAGCCAGCATGGATTCGAACTAACCTTTCCCCCTTTACAAAACTCACGGTTTTTCTTTGGATGCAGGCACAAGGATTGTGAAATCATTAAAACATACTGCACGCTCATGGAACAAACATTGTTCAAAGAATACGACTCTCTTCACCGTTACACTTTCCAATATTTGCTATCCGCACACCAGTGATGTCCCGTATGTTACAATGCTCCCAGTAATCACATCGCCGCAATATGATGTTAGCTAAGAAAACTCTACTGCCATTTGTTATCTTATTTATTGCATAAGGCTACTATTCTGCCTTTTAAGGTTAAGCTCTACCTCTATCTGCATCTGAATTGCATAAGGCTACCATTCTGGGTTCCAACTTGCATAAGGCTACCATTCTGCCTTCCAACTTGCATAGGGTTACTATTCTTCCTTCCGAGGTTAAGCTCTACCTCTATCTGCATCTGTATTGCATAGGGCTACTATTCTGCCTTCCGAGGTTAAGCTCTACCTCTCTGCATCTGCATTGCATAAGGCTACCATTCTGCCTTCCAACATGCATAAGGCTACCATTCTGCCTTCCAAATTGCATAAGGCTACTATTCTGCCTTGCGAGGTTAAGCTCTACCTCCATCTACATCTGCATTACATAAGGCTACCATTCTGCCTTCCAACTTACATAAGGCTACCATTCTGCCTTCCAACTTGCATAAGGCTACTATTCTGCCTTCCGAGGTTAAGCTCTACCTCCATCTACATCTGCATTACATAAGGCTACCGTTCTGCCTTCCAACTTGCATAAGGCTACTATTCTGCCTTCCCAGGTTAAGCTCTACCTCTATCTGCATTTGCATTGCATAAGGCTACCATTCTGCCTACCAACTTGCATAAGGCTACCAT
>NW_017673301.1:0-837 GCF_001879085.1 Nicotiana attenuata
GAGGGGTCATTTGGACTCCGATTTGGTGTTCTTTATATGAATAGACTCGCGGCGAGACGGGGAATCCGGTGATATGAATTTTATAATTTTTTGAGAAGTGGGCCCGGGGCTCGGGTTTTGCCAACTTCGTGATTTTCGATGTTTTTCGAGTCTTTTCGATTGGGTTATATTCCCTTAGCATATTGTGACGTATTCGTTGTGGTTTTGGTCAGATTCGACGAACGAAGAGGTGAATTCGAAAGGCAAGGGCATAGCAAGCTAGGACTTTGGCCGGCTTGAGGTTAGTAATAAATGTAAATGCTGTGTTGAGGGTTTGAAACCCCGAATTTGCACAACGTAGTGCTATGTGAGGTGACTTGCACGCCGGATAACGGGCGTGGGGTAGAGCACCGTCGCGGGATTGTGCCTTGGTCCGTCCCGCTTAATAAAAATTACTGCCTATTTGTTTGTAGTTTCGTGATATCCTTATAAAAATGGATTAAATTGTTATCATTGGGTCTTGTGTCAACTGCTTGAATCTTTCAGGGATTGTTTTAATGATTTCTTACCATATTCATAAACATTAAACTCAGTCCTAGTATTTAATACTGTTTTGCAAGCTCAGCCACCTTTTCTCAAAACTTGGAACTTAAGCAATATTTTTAATGAAGTTTAAGCTGAATATTTTTATACTGTTGTGTGATTTTTGGACTGAGTATGGGATCGGGCTGCGCGCCGCAGTGGTTTAATACTGATATTGATATGAGGCCAAGGGCCTGTTCTATGCCACGAGATGGCTTATTATTGCGCTTGGGCCGTAAGGGGCCCCTCCCGGAGTCTGCACACCCCCAGTGAGCG
>NW_017673301.1:4318-60966 GCF_001879085.1 Nicotiana attenuata
ATGCACCTGATGAACAGTGTGTTCCGGCCTTACCTGGATTCATTTGTCATAGTATTCATTGATGACATATTGGTATACTCGCGCAGTCAGGAGGAGCACGCGCAGCATTTGAGAGTTGTATTGCAGAGATTAAGGGAGGAGAGGCTTTATGCAAAGTTCTTCAAATGTGAGTTCTGGCTCGGTTCAGTGGCTTTCTTGGGACATGTGGTGTCCAGTGAGGGTATCCAGGTTGACCCAAAGAAGATAGAGGCGGTGCAGAGTTGGCCTAGACCGACCTCAGCCACAGAGATTCGCAGCTTCCTAGGGTTGGCAGGTTACTATCGTCGGTTTGTGCAGGGATTTTCCTCTATTGCATCGCCCTTGACCAAGTTGACTCAGAAGGGTGTCGCATTCGTATGGTCGGACGAGTGTGAGGAGAGCTTTCAGAAGCTCAAGACGGCTTTGACCACAACTCCAGTGTTAGTCTTGCCATCAGCTTCAGGATCTTATACGGTATATTGCGATGCTTCGAGAATTGGGATTGGTTGTGTTTTGATGCAGGAGGGTAGAGTTATTGCATATGTTTCTCGTCAGTTGAAGCCCCATGAGCAGAACTACCCCGTCCATGACTTAGAGCTAGCAGCTATAGTTCATGCACTGAAGATTTGGAGGCATTACTTGTATGGCGTATCCTGTGAGGTATTCACTGATCATCGCAGTCTTCAGCATTTGTTCAAGCAAAAGGATCTTAATTTGAGGCAGCGTAGATGGTTGGAGTTACTTAAGGATTATGACATTACTATCCTGTATCACCTGGGGAAGGCCAATGTAGTGGCCGATGCTCTGAGCCGGAAGTCAGTGAGTATGGGGAGTTTGGCGTACATTCCAGTTGAGGAGAGGCCATTTGCAGTTGATGTTCAGGCCTTGGCCAACCGATTTGTGAGATTAGATATTTCAGAGCCCAGTCGAGTGTTGGCTTGTGTGGTTTCTCGGTCTTCCTTGTATGACCGCATCAGGGAGTGTCAGTATGATGATCCGCATTTGCTTGTCCTTAAGGACAGGGTTCAGCATGATGATGCCAGGGATGTGACCATTGGAGATGATGGTGTGTTGAGGATGCAGGGCCGGATTTGCGTGCCCAACGTGGATGGGCTTCGGGAGTTGATACTGGAGGAGGCCCATAGCTCGCAGTATTCCATTCATCCGGGTGCCGCAAAGATGTATCAGGATCTTAGACAGCACTACTGGTGGCGGAGGATGAAGAGATATATTGTGGAGTATGTAGCCTGGTGCCTTAATTGTCAGCAAGTGAAATATGAGCATCAGAGACCGGGTGGCTTACATTAGCAGATGGTTATTCCTGAGTGGAAGTGGGAGAGAATCACTATGGATTTTGTTAACGGACTTCCACGAACTCTGAAGAAATTTGATGCTATTTGGGTGATTGTAGACAGACTGACCAAGTCCGCGCACTTCATTCCGGTTTGTACTACCTATTGTTCAGAGCGGCTGGCAGAGATCTATATTCGGGAGATAGTTCGATTGCATGGTGTCCTAGTTTCCATCATATCGGATCGGGGCACTCAATTCACCTCTCAGTTTTGGCAGGCTGTTCAGCGAGAGTTGGGTACTCAGGTGCAGTTGAGCACAACTTTTCACCCTCAGACGGACGGGCAGTCCGAGCGCACCATTCAGATATTGGAGGATATGTTTTGGAGGATCATGGGATCGATTTCTACCGCTTGCGGAGTTTGCATACAATAATAGCTATCAGTCCAGCATTCAGATGGTACCGTACGAGGCCTTGTATGGGAGGCGGTGTAGATCTCCAGTTGGTTGGTTCGAGCCCGGGGAGGCTAGGTTGTTGGGGACATATTTGGTTCAGGATGCATTGGAGAAGGTGAAGGTGATTCAGGAGAGACTCCGTACAGCACAGTCGAGACAGAAGAGCTATGCAGACAGGAAGGTTCGAGATGTATCTTTTATGAGGGTGTTATGAGATTTGGGAAGAAAGGGAAGCTGAGCCCGCGGTTTATTGGACCTTTTGAGGTACTTAGGAGGATCGGGGAGGTGGCTTATGAGCTTGCCTTGCCGCCTAGCTTGTCGGGCGTGCATCCAGTTTTTCATGTGTCTATGCTCCGGAAGTACATTGGGGACCCGTCCCATGTGTTAGATTTCAGTACAGTTCAGCTGGATGGTGACTTGACTTATGAGGTAGAGCCAGCAGCCATTTTGGATCGTCAGGCTCGAAAGTTGAGATCAAAGGATGTTGCATCGGTGAAAGTGCAATGGAGAAGTCGGCCCGTGGAGGAGGCTACCTGGGAGACCGAGCAGGAGATGCGGAGCAGATATCCTCACCTATTTGAGACTTCAGGTATGTTTCTTGACCCGCTCGAGGACGAGCGTTTGTTTAAGTTGGGGAGGATGTGACGACCCGACCCGTCGTCACGTGAGTTACCGCCCCGTTTTCCCCATGTTATGCTTCCTTAAGTTTCATTATCAGTATTTGATGTGTTAGAGTTGGTTTGGAAAGGTTTTGATAAGAAATGAGACACTTAGTCTCTTTTAAGAAGGCTTAAGTTGGAAAAGTCAACCGGATGTTGACTTTTGTGTTAGAGGGCTCGGATTTGAATTCTGATGATTGGTTAGCTTCGGGGGATTATTTGTGACTTAGGAGTGCGATCGGAATTGATTTTGGAGGTTCGGTGTAGAATTAGGCTTGAATTGGCGAAGTTAGTATTTTGGCGAATTCCGGTTGGTAGGTGAAATTTTGATCCGGGGGTCGGAATGTGATTCCGAGAGTTGCAGTAGCTTCGTTAGGTGATTTTGGATGTGTGTGCAAAATTTCAGGTCGTTCGGAGGTGTTTTGGTTGGGTTTCTGATCGAATGCGTGTTTCGGAAGTTTTAGAAGAACTTAGGCTTGAATTCGATGAGAAATGATGGTTTTAGTGTTGTTTGAGGTGTTTTAATGATTGGAGCAAGTTTGAATAAGGTATTGGATCATGCTTGTATTTTTGGTTGAGGTCCCGAGGGCCTCGGGGTGATTTCGGATGGCTAACGGGAAGTTTTGAACTTAAGAGATTGCAGAATCTGTGCTGCTTCTGATATTTTCGCTTCTGCGGAATTGGGACCGCAGAAGCGTACCGCTGAAGCGAGAGGAGAGACGCAGAAGCGGCAGGGACCGCAGGTGCGGAATTGGTGACCGCATCTGCGGAGTCGCAGATGCGACAGGAGGACCGCAGATGCGGTATTTGAGCTCTTATGGGGATCCGCAGATACGTTATTATGTCCGCAGAAGCGGGAGGCGCAGGAGCGGATATTGAACCGCAGAAGCGGATATGTCCGCAGAAGCGGTGCATTGACCGCAAAAGCAGGAGCCGCAGATGCGGAAATAACTGGTCAGAATAGTTTTATTTCCCTTCGCGAATTTTTGCAAGGGTTTCATATTTTCACTTCGGACTTGGAGAATTTGGGCGAGTTGGAGGAGAGGAATCAAGGGACTTCATTGAGGTAAGAATTTCTAAACCAAAAATACGATTTTATGGTGCAAACACATGAAATTAGACTGAAAACTCAAGGATTTAAGGTCAAAAATGGTGGTTTAGGGCTTGAAACCTAAGAGAACAAAAATGGGAATTTGAGGGGTCATTTGGACTCCGATTTTGGTGTTCTTTATATGTATAGACTCGCGGCGAGATAAGGAATCCGGTGATGTAAAATTTATAATTTTTCGAGAAGTGGGCCCGGGGCTCGGGTTTTGCCAACTTCGTGATTTTCAATGTTTTTCGAGCCTTTTCGATTGGGTTATATTCCCTTAGCATATTGTGACGTATTCATTGTGGTTTTGGTCAGATTCGACGCGCGAAGAGGTGAATTCGAAAGGCAAGGGCATAGCAAGCTAGGACTTTGGCCGGCTTGAGGTTAGTAATAAATGTAAATGCTGTGTTGAGGGTTTGAAACCCCGAATTTGCACAACGTAGTGCTATGTTAGGTGACTTGCACGCCGGATAACGGGCGTGGGGTAGAGCACCGTCAGGGATTGTGACTTGGTCCGTCCCGCTAAATAAAAGTGATACCTATTTGATTGTAGATTTGTAATATCCTTATAAAAATGGATTAATTGTCATAATTGGGCTTCGTGCCAACTACTTGCATCCTTCAAGGATTATTTTAATGGTTTCTTACCATATTTATAAATATCAAACTCAGTCCTGGTATTTAATACGGTGTTTGAAACCTCAGCCATTTTCTTAAATTAGAAATTAAGTTAATATTTTTAAATGAAGTTTGGGCTGAATATTCTTATACTATTGTGTGATTTTTGGACTGAGTATGGGATCGGGCTGCACGCCGCAGCAGTATTATAATAACATTGATATGAGGCCAAGGGCCTGTTTGATGCCACGAGATGGCTTATTATTGCGCTTGGGCCGTAAGGGGCCCCTCCCGGAGTCTGCACACCCCCAGTGAGCGTCGTCGACGTTAAATAAATGGAACGGGCTGCACGGCCGCAGCGGGGTACTGGAGGTACCAGTTTATGTGTTGCATTGCATACTTGATTGTCATTTACTTATTTATCTGCTGTGATATTCTATATTGTTTTTCATTAGTTTATTGAGTTGATATTATTTAGATTGAGTTGCTGTAATTATAGCTTACTTTGTGCCTGTCCAGGATTTCTTACTCTCAACCCTTATTTATGTTTATTACTTTCTGGGTTGGAAGTACTCACAATACTCCCTGCACCTTGTGTGCAGATTCAGGTACACCACAGGGTGAGTGAGGACTTGTTTAGCGGAGCATCACTTATNCAAGAGTTTCTTACTCTCAACCCTTATTTATGTTTATTACTTTCTGGGTTGGAAGTACTCACAATACTCCCTGCACCTTGTGTGCAGTTTCAGGTACACCACAGGGTGAGTGAGGACTTGTTTAGCGGAGCAGCATTTATCCGGGAGTATCGAGGTAGCTGCATGGCGTTCGCAGCCTTGATCTCTCCCATCCATTTTATCCTATTATTCGTATTTTTTTTTCTTTCCTAGACAGACTTGTGATAGGTGAATATTCCGATTTTAGAGGCTCATGTTCGTGACACCAGATCTGTGGGCTATTTAGTATTTTATCTTGGGATTTTTGAATGTTAGAAATTATTTCAGAGGTTCCGCATTTAAATTGCTTGTTTTTACTTGTGAATATTCATTTATCCACCTAGGTCATTTGGTCAAGGTTGTGTAAATGGTCGGGCTTGCCTAGCAGTGTGTTGGGCGCCATCACGACCGGGGTTGGGGTCGTGACAGCACTGATTGAAAAGAACTAATTTTTAACAAAGAAGAATAAAATCAGAAAGAGTAGAATCGAATCAACAAATAAAAATACAGCAGTGAAAGATGTAATTCGTTATAAACTGAATAACTTAGTTTCCTTCAAATACACATATATATATGATGTTAATTATTAGTATGTATCATAATAGTTGAAGGAAAAGAATAATGAGGTTAAAGATGATCTAGAAATTCTCCAAGCAGTTGGATAATTTTGAATAGTAGAATTAATCAGATCGTTGAAATATCCAATACAAAATCAAGAATTGAAACAATATCTAAGCTGGAAAATAGAAGTACTCTATTATAACTTGGTTAGTGTCGTAGAATTTTTTAGTACCAACACGTGGAAGCATTTCACGTTATAGGATCTCTTTGACACACCTACAAATGAAAATATAGTAGTGAAGGATCTAACTTGCAATAAACTGAAAAACCCTCCTCCTTTGTCCGGGCTTGGAACCGGCTGTGTTGTAGTTATACTACAACACAGGCGGAGTTAAAAAAAAAATTTCCAATTGCAACACCAGGGTGTCCTTTATTGAATCCATTACTTTTCAGTAGGAGCAAAGAATCCAAAAGAACAGTTCCACGAAGTTAACAAAATCAAAGTCATCAGTAGGTTACTGACGAGAAGGCTTTTTGAATAATTTCATCATATACTATATTATGTGTCGAATGGTCATTACCGTTTGTTGTAGGTGGACGAATCAATACTTTGACACATTTTGAGCTTTTGGCTCTGGATAAAGCAACATAAAGTTGGCCGTGTGAAAAAACAGGTTCGCGTAAATAGATTCCAACAAAATCTAATGTTTGACCTTGAGCTTTATTTATCGTCATAGCAAAGCATAATCTTAAAGGAAATTGTGTTCTCTTAAACTGAACAGGTATTTTCTCGTCTTGTGATGCTAACAATGGTATTCTCGGTATAAACACATGTGTATTTTTGAAGTCACCGCTTTCAATTTTAGCACTTATGACGTGTGTTCTAAAGTCACAACATGTTAATCGAGTACCGTTGCATAAACCTTCACAGGGATTCAAATTTCGTAACAATATAACTGGACAATTTTCCTTTAAAGTTAACTTATAAGGAGGTAGACCAGGAGGATCTAAACTATGTAGGAAATCTTCAAATTGACTTTGATCATTCGGTTCAATAGTTTCATCAATTGCAACAAATGTTGTAACCCTTTCTGGGAATTTAGTGATTAACATATTATTTATCTCATTCACAAAATCATTCCTCGTTGTTAAAATAACACGAGAAGTAAACATAGATGACTTAGGGGAAAATGCATGTAAATTGGGATATGTTATATTAAATAATACATCTAAAGATTCTTCTTCTGTAGTAAAAGGAATAACAAAAGAATCAGGAATCTCAATTTTGTTTTCACAGTTTGTTGGTTCTTTTCCATTTCCAATCCTAAGTAAATATTCACAAAAAGATGGATCTGTTCTTGCGCGCATATTTTCAGATAGATGCAGTTTCTCAAGTTTATTCCAAACATTAGAATATAACAAGCTTTCATGAATAAAATCTTCTTTTTTGCCGTTGCGAACAACTGGAAGAGTCTGCCTAAAGTCACCTCCAAATACATTTACTTTACCTCCGAATAATGTATTCACATCCATAATATCTTTAAGAAGTGCATCAAGAGCTTCAATTATATTTTTTTTTGCCATCGATGCTTCATCCTATACAATTAGTTTTGCATCTCGAATCAAGGTTGCAAGTGAACTTTGTTTACTAATATTGCAGCAGAAGTTATCATCTATGTCTATTGGCATTTTGAAACGTGAGTGAACAGTCCGTCCCCCTGGAAGGACGGAAGCTGCTACACCAGAAGTTGCAGTTGCTAAAGCTATAAATCCTTGAGACCTGATAGTTGCTAATAATGCACGATATAACAAAGTTTTACCTGTTCCGCCGGGACCATCAATGAAAAAAGCTCCTGATTGCTTAGAAGATATTCTATCAATTATTGTGTTACATGATCGCCATTGTTCGGCATCAATCTCGTTGGTAACAACAAGTCTTCTTCACTAACAATTATGTTTTCTCAAAATGAACATCTTTTGCATCCTTTGCAGTCACAGAAGGTCTAATATTTTCTGGAACAAGCTTATACTCATTTATGTCATGGCCCATAGAATATAAGATATCGTTGATATGGCTTAAGACGTTATGTCGAACACTTTGCATCATGATATTCGAGAAACGCTTAAAGTCTTCGGACATTGAATCCTCAAACATTTCCCATAATTCTTTTGGATTCGTAGGGCTGCAATATACTAACAATGTTGCAAATAAACGTCTCAAACTATATGGCATCTGATAGCCTACCGCCTCTGACATACATTCAATCAAACTATTACTACAGTATAGTAGTCCTCTTTTTTCTGCAGATTCTCTAAATGTACTACAAGGTACACCATTAACGGTGCGAAGATCTTCATATGATTTTGGTCCTCTTACATTCATCAATAGTAACCTAAGATAATATCTTTCCCCTTCTGTTGGATGACATGTCACAACACGTCCAATTACATTACGTTTTTGTCGACGTGTCCACATTTTATATCCTGGAGACCATACGAAGTGTTCTGGAAATTCCTTATATAGTAATTGCATATCTTTAGAATGTTCATCATTGCTATTCATAGTAAAAAATTCAGTTAACATTGTTTTTCTAATCATCGGATTATTTAATATTCTATTCACGCTTTCAGTACTTTTAAAAGAAACAAATTGTTGCCCTTCTAAATGTAACTGAAGATGATAAACACTCGGAGTCATTTCACTAATAGGAAAACCAAACAAACGCCATGCTGCTTCTGGGGGTGTTACCCATCTAGCAGATCGATATTCTTTGATTTCATCTATTTCTTCGTTGCCATGTACAGAAAAAACAATTTTATCATGTCCTTTACAAATGTATTTGTAAATATATTTCACAACTTTAATATCCGAACAAACCTCAACATTGATATGACAATCAAACTTACAAAGCAAATAAGGGTTGTACGGGACAACCCATGAATTGTCTAAATATTGTTCTCTTATATGTACAAGTTTTCCTGTATTTCGTCTCTTATAAATTGGATATGAATTTTTTCCTTTAGATGTTTGCTCAGCAAAATCTTTCGGATAGTTGAATTTGCAGAGGCCCTTTTTTCCCATACATGAATTTGTGGGATTTAAGTCACCACATGGTCCATGCATCATATGTTGAAGCACACGGGAATAAAGATGCTTTTCGGTATCAGCATTAGGTAATTCAGCACAGACAAACTTATCATAAGATTCAGGTGTTAATAATTTATATTCATCACTAAGTATGATCAGAAAATGAGCATGTGGGAGACCACGTTTTTGAAATTCTATAGTATACATAAAAGCAGCAACTTTTCCAAAAAAATTTCTTTTCAAAATATCTGCTTTCAATTCCTCTACTTTTGCCCTGAATACTCGTGATACTAAATCAGGTCTATTTTGAGTTTCGTCAGTTGATAACAAGTGTTGTTTTATTTCTGGCCAAGATGGATTACATGTCATAGTTATAAAAAGATCAGGTTTTCCAAAACGCTGGACTAATGCGATAGCATCCATATACCGCCGACGCATATCTCTCGGCCCTCCTATGAAAGTAACAGGAAGGAATGTTTTTTTCCCAATTTTGGAAGCTTCAGTTTCACCAAGTCTTAGAAAATCAATAATTCCTTGTAGCATATCTATCCGAAACAAATCTTGATTAAAAAAAATAAAAATCTAGTCTTTGTGTTTCTAGCTTTATGAACACATCTACTATGAATTGTTGAAATAATCTTCCGCAATGTAATACTTCGTTCTTGTCATTCTCTCTTATCTGCAATTTGTAACAATAATACTCACGGCAAGAAACCGTCTCTCTTTTTCGTTTTCCTTTTTTCAGAACCTGATCTTCCATGTCAAGAAATCCATCGATGGAACACATGTTCTTCACACTTGGTAATTCTTCATGTTCGCAATAACGTTGATTTGTCCGTGCAATTTTTTTAATACCACAATGCCAGCCGTTTTGACCATAAGGAAATAATAGTGGGTATTGCAAAGGATCATAACATCCGTAATAGTAATTCACGGATTGCGTCTTATTACTATGGGTATATATTCGTATATGTGGCGTAGAAACAATATCAGCAGAATTATCTTGAACCCATATTCCAGCTACCTCTGTTGCAGTAGGTAAATTATATACACGTTGATCTAGACATGGATCACATTTAAGTGCGATATAAGAATCAGATAGTTTCGGAACGTTTGCCAGGGATTTCAGAAAGATGGAGTATGGATTAACTGCTAGAACATTCATAAGTCTCTTGACAATTGATTCGTTGATATTCATCGAACATGCCATTCTATTAGCAAGTTCATTTTCGTTATCGTAGAAGTATAACTGCAGATTCTTAACTTTTTTATCAGAGGGAAGTAAATCAGGTATAAAATGATACATTTGTCCTTGAACTCGAAATGTATATATACCATGATATCTCCTTGCTAAATCTTTATCATTGGTTACACCAAGTGAGGTAAACGCGAACATATTATTGTATGTTCTAATATACGTTCGGAAGTGCTTAGATTCTTCACTATTGCCTGTGTACATATCTGATAATTCATTAGGTAGCTGATATAAAACTAACTTTACTGACCCACTGCCACAACAAAATCCAGGTGGTTCATACTGAAACCTTTTTGCGTTGCAAAATTTACAATTTTGAACGGCTCTTAAACGTGCATAATCTAAGCTGTTTTCATTATTTTTCATATAGACTATTCTGTTCAATCTATAACCTGTATGTTATAAATATTGTTAAAAATAAAGAGTAGCCAAAATTTCCAATAATGAGTAATGTTAGCAGAACGTAAAAGTAAGACTAACCTTTGTTGGTAACAACTTCAGTGGAGGCATTTTGTTGTTCCTTAGATATACCGGATGTTGATCCTAGTGTTTCAATTTATTTAATTTAGATGTACGGCTATGGCATGATGAAGTAACGAAGCTAAAGGTAGAGGTTGTAACCTTACCTCTTTCAAACACACGAAATGAGTGTCCGGCGTTCTTTGCTTTATCAAAAATAGCTGATAAAGTAGGAATTTCATAGTTGGTGCCTACTGCATAAAATATGAAACACATTTCAGAGTAAGTGAATATTCATATTATGAGAATTGATAAAAGTAAACATTGAGATAAATTGTACTATTGTATAATGTTACTTTAACACAAAAGTAATGCTAACCTTTGTTTGAAAACGCTTCAGGGAAGACATCTTGTTGACTCTTACATGTTTCAGATGTTGATCCTGAAACAAAAATTCTTATAATTTAGATGTAAGCCTAAGTTATGACGTGGTAACAAAGATAAAGCTGGAGGTTGTAGTTTTACCTCTTTCAAATACACAGAATGGATTGGAGATACTTTTTTCTTTATTAAACGAACTTGATAAACTACTAACTTCATAGCTGCCACCTATTGCATTGAATATGAAATACATTCAATATTAAGTTAGTACTCAGGTAAAGTAACAGAAATATTAAAAACCCATTATGTCATTCCAACCTTTGACACTAGCAGAAGAAGACTGTCTTATAGTAAGTGCACTTTGTTTTGACAAAGTGATCAAAAATTCAAATAATGAGTAATGTTAGTCGAACGATTAAGACTAACCTTTGTTGGTAACAACTTTAATGGAGGCATTTTGTTGTCCCTTAGATGTACCAGATGTTGTTCCTGGTCCGTCAATTTCATTAATTTAAATGCACGCCTATGAGGTGATGAAGTAACAAAGTTAAAGGTATATGTTGTAGCCTTACCTCTTGCAAATACACAGAATGAGGGACCGGCGTCTTTTCCTTTATCAGGAGGAGCTGATAAAATAGCAGTTTCATGGTTGGTGCTTACAGCACAAAATATGGAACACATTTAACACTAAGTGAATATTCAAGCAAAGTAACAGAAGCAAAGAAGAAGCAATTTGACATCCAACCTTTGGAATTACCAGAAGAAGACTCTCTTATAGTAAGAGCAGTCTGTTTTGACAATATTTTGTCACGTGGACACTTTATTCTTTCAGTTGGACAATCAATAACTGATTTAATGCAACCATTGCACTTTTTTAGCTCCATTTTTTTGATGCGTCGTTGTAATAACATTGCTGCTTTTTCATCAGCTGATATCTTTCCATATGCATCACGTCGCTTTAGTTTCTTTTCAGAGTTTGTATCTTCTATACATGCACGTTTGTTCTTTTGGTTGGAAAATATTTCTTCACAGACTTATTACAGCGGGATATCTGCTTTTCAAATAGTTCAAAAAAAGCAAACAGCAAAGTACTTTAGTAGACTTTAAGCACTGCAGTTTATTGCTTATTCTACTAACAATATAAAGGTAACCAAATGCAATACAGAGCCACAATAAATTTATTTTATTTAAAATATGTTAGGTTCTAAATTTACCATTCTAAAACTATATGCCAATTTCAAAACTTAGAACCTCAAACTGTTCTGACATACTAAAAACTATGAAAAAATAATGCTATTTTATTGTTCAGCCCCTATTTAATATGATTGCCTATAGGAAACTTGCTTAAATACAAACTTAACTAATTCCCGAACCCAAAAAAGGTCAATTCATTCATTAAAAAGAACAAGCATAGCTAATCTTGACTTTATGATAAATCGAACTAAGAAAGAGGTTCTTTTTTATACCCAAGTTCTTTTTACTTTCAAGAGTGTGAAAAAATAAAAACTTTTCTTCCCCTTCTTTTGTGCTGGGTTTTCTTTGATTTATTTTTGTTGTTTCTGCTCCTAGTTATACTAGAGGAGCTTGTTGAATCCTGGGGGATACACCTAGTTTTATTTATTACTGTGTAGGCGAAATATCCTTAAGGACAGTATCCTTGACACGCCTCAAGCTAATTCGTTTATTCTCCATAATCACCAATATTTTTCCAACAGTTATTAGTTGGTGCTTGATAACAACATGTTTGACAAAGTGAAGTTGTTAATGTCCGTGTTCAGTACCTGTCCCAAGAACATGCTATGAATATGCATTAACTTCAAACACGTTATTATTTATATCAATTCTTATTTTTCATATACCTCGCCGCTTGCACTACGTCTTTTGGATATAAACTAGGAATTTTTACATTCCTATGCCATATAGGAAACTATATTACCCTAAATGTTTAAGGTTTGGTATAATTACATTTAGTGTACCTAATTACCAATTCTATACCATAAGATATTTTAACTGTACATTAATCGTACCTTATATCACTCCTAAATTTATGGTACCGTATATTCCTCCAAATCATCATCCCCCCACGTTTCTCTCTCCCAACTCCACACCCTCACCCACGTATCACCACACACCCAGAAACCAGAAAAACCAGAAAAATAATTGAAACCCTCTGCTAAATCCAGAAAAACAATTGAAACCCTCTACCATTAACGTCCAAAATCAAGGTTTTTTCTTCTACAACCAGTCAAAATTGAAGTTAAATCTTCAAAGTTTCATACACAGCAATAATAACTTTTGATGGTTATGATTTCGGGTTCCTTCAGTAAAATAAGAGGAAAGGAAAAGAGAGCAGCAATTCCACCATTGACAGCCATTAAAAAGCTTTGAAGCTTTGAATTCAAATTTGGGTTTTCAAAAATCCTTATTTGTTTGGAGTGGGTGTTGTTGTAAATAATTGGGAATATGGTTTGAAGTTTATATCTCAATTTTGAGGGGTTTTGGTGAAGATTAGACTTGGTTTTGGCTGAATTTCATATTGAAATTCGAAGAAGAAGAAGAAGAAGAAGACGTATATTGCAAAAATTGTAGAAAAATCATAGACTGTTGTTTATTTATTTTTGAGCTTTGTATTTTTGTGTTAAAAGTTTTGATGGGAGCTTGTTATTCCACTTCGTCTGTTTTGGAGCTAACTTGTGCAGAGGAGAAGATGTTTTTTAAGTTATATATATTGCTAAAACTTTAAATTTAAGAAAGTATGGTTGTATTGTATTTAAAGAGGGGTGAATTTGTAGAATAGGTTCAATGTTTCTACAAATTATCTACAAAATTTCTTAAGAAGATCTATCCCTTCATCATATTTTTTTGGATTCCATATTTAGCATAGCAGTTTCGTAAGGAGTAACAAGAGCATATAGGAGAATCACAGAATTGTAGCATAATCGGAATTTTCGACATAATTGCGTTTTTTGCAGAAGATTTGTAGAAGTTTTAGTCATTTTTGATTTATGAAAACAGAAAATAAAGCATCTACAATCAGAATACAAATAATCTACAATTTATCGATAAAATATCTACAAACTGGGTATATTGAATTTTAATATCCCAATTCCCATTCAATTGTAGCATAATTGGGATTTTCGACATAATTGCGCTTTTTGCAGAAGATTTGTAGAAGTTTTAGTCGTTTTTTATTTGTGAAAACAGAAAACAAAGCATCTACAATCAGAATACAAATAATCTACAATTTATCTACAAAATATCTACAAACTGGGTACATTGAATTTTAATATCCCAATTCCCATTCAATTGTAGCATAATTGGGATTTTTGACATAATTGCGTTTTTTCAGAAGATTTGTAGAAGTTTTAGTCGTTTTTTTATTTGTGAAAACAGAAAATAAAGCATCTACAATCAGAATACAAATAATCTACGATTTATCTACAAAATATCTACAAACTGGGTACATATTTGGACTCAACATGCTTCCCCTGAAATGTATGTTTCACATTTTTTATACATATTTTTGTCCAAAACAGTACTAAATCATCCACTTAAATACAATATTTATACAATGTTGTTCAACTTTCATACAATAAGTAAATGAATAAAAGAAAAATAAATAAACAACAGTCTACAATTGTTCTACAATTTTTCTACAATTTCTGCAATACGTTTTCTTCTTCTTCTTCGAATTTCAATCTGAAATTCAGCCAAAACCATGTCTAGTCTTCACCAAAATCCCTCAAAATTGAGATATAAACTCCAAACCATATTCCCAGTTATTTTCAACAACACCCAATCCAAACAAATAATGATTTTTGAAAACCCAAATTTGAATTCAAAGCTTTCAAGCTTTTAAATGGTTGTCAATGGTGGAATCACTGCTCTCTTTTCCTTTGCTTTGTATTACTGAAATTTGGACATAATTGCGTTTGATGTAGAAGAACTGTGGAAGATTTAGTCGTTTTTGATTTGTGAATTGTAGAAGAATAATCAATTCGTTTTTGAATTGTAGAAGAATAATTGCGTTTGATGTAGAGACACTAAATTTGAAACGAAACTGACGAAGGAGATTAATGTGTGTGATTTGCGTTTGGAAGATCTGGAAGAATATTTAATCCCCCAATTTTAGCGCCTAAATAAGGAAGCCTACAGCTACAATGATTCCTTATTTAATGCATGGTCTATATTTTGTAGAAATACTATTAGCATGAAGGGTAATATGCAAACTATTAACATATTTGGTAATATAGTTTCCTATATGGTATAGGAACGAAAATTTTCCTATAAACTATGTCAGGCATAGGCCACTCACTCGTCTAGTAAATACTCCATCCGTTTTAATATATGTGAATTTATTTCCTTTTTATTTTGTATCAAAAAGAATAACCCATTTCCTTATTTGAAAGCAATTTACCTTTATGCAATGATTTATAGCAACACAAAATGTCACGACCCGGATTTTCCACCATCGGGGTCGTGATGGCGCCTACTAGTGGGAGCTAGGCAAGCCAACTCTTACTTATCTTTCCATTTTTTTAAAACATTTAGCAATAATAATATGATTACAACGGAATAAATTAATTTAGCGGAAGACTTAGTAAATGTTACTAGATGCGGTACAGAAATCCACACATAATTCACTACCCAAGAACTGGTGTCACAATACTCACGAACTTCTAAGAATACTAAACACAACCGTTTGGAAGAAATATAAAACTGTTTGTCTCGAATACATGAGATAACAGAATGAAAATAAAGATAGAGGAGACGTCGGGTCCTGCGGACGCCTGCAAGGCTACCTCGGTGTCTCGATGGTCGGAATGCGAACACTCACACTACCACTGCTGATGCTGTCCGAAACCTGTATCTACGCAAAAAGAGCGCAGAGTGTAGAATCAGCACAACCGACCCCATGTGCTGGTAAGTGCCTGGCCTAACCCCGGCGAAGTAGTGACGAGGCTAGACAGGACTACCAAATCAACCTGTGTAGTTCAATATATATATATATGCAATAAAAGGAAAGAAATACCGAAACTAAACAGTTAAAAGGGGAGGGAAACATACTATGGGGGAGTACAATCCGGATATGGAAATCATCAACTTAAGTAAGAAACAGGGCACCACAATAATTAAGAAAGCAGGAAAACAACAGTTGCACGGCATCACCTTCGTGCTTTTACTCTCATCCTCACCAAAAGCAATCAAATAAAGTGCACGGCATCACCCTTCGTGTTTTTCCTCACATAACTCTCATAACATGGCACGGAATGACCCTTCGTGCAAATATAGTCAAAACATGGCACGGAATGACCCTTCGTGCAAATATAATCAAAACATGGCACGGAATGATCCTTCGTGCTTTATCACTCTTCCTCACCCAAACAACAATCACAACCAAACGGGGCGAGGGGATAGACAGATAATAAGAAACGTCCCGGCAAGGGAAAAATACAAGTAAACAGCTAATTCCCGGCAAGGGAGCTACAACAATAACCTTCACATTCCGGCAAGGGAGAAAAATCAATATACTCAAACCATCCCGGCAAGGGATTAATCATATTTCTTCCCATTTCTTTCATTTCTTATTCAATATTCTTTTTAATGTTCGAGCCAACGCTCCAAAGACTTTACAATTCACAATCAATTCTCATACTCTTCGCGTTACTTAGGATTTATCAATTAACATGGAAGAGTCATAACAACATCAGAATAAGTACAAACAAGGACCCACGGTCATGCTAGACACCGGTGTATAGATACTCGTCACCATGCCTATACACCGTACTCAACATTTAACAATTAGCAAACAACACCCTAATCCTATTCCCTCAAGCCAAAGTTAGATCAAACACTTACCTCGGTCCGAAAATAGCAATCAAGCCTCTAACACCGCCTTCCCTCTAGAATTCGACTCCGAAACAATGATATTTAATCATAATTAATTCAATAATATCAAATGAGGCTCAACAACATAATCCCATAGCCTAGAAATGAATTTCCTGCCATTCTTCCAAAAATAGCAAAATCCGACACCGGGCCCACATGGTCCAAACTCGAGGCTCGGACCAAATTCCAATCACCCATAACCTCACGAGTTCAAATATATAATTTGTTTCAAGATCCGACCCCAAATTGAGGTTGAATCACCCAAAATTCCCAAAAACCTAACTCTACCCAAAACCCTTAATTTACACCCTAAATTACATGTTTTAGGTCTAGGAATTTGATAAATAATGATAGAAAATGAAGAGATAAGTAAGAGTTGGCTTGCCTAGCTCCCACTAGTAGGCGCCATCACGGCTCCCGATGGTGGAAAATCCGGGTCGTGACAAGTTGGTATCAGAGCAAAATAAGACGACACATATGAATACGTAGACCCAGGGTCAAATAGCACTGAAGCATCCCTGTCACAGACCAGAATAGTACCTGTAATAACTGCATTGGAAGACTCAGCCTCTGGCCTGGCTGGCAAAAATCTCTCCACCAAGTCTTGGCGGACCCTGCAAGCCTGAAGGTGCAAAAATCGACCCCGTTGGTCTCCACTATACCCATAGTCCTGAAAATCTCATGACAACTGAATAGAAAATCCTGGGGATCCTCTGATGAAGCACCGCTGAAAGTGGTGGTGAAGAGCTTGGAGAACCGATCAAGTCTCCACAAAGCATCCGAAGACATGGCCGCTCCATCACCGACCTGAGCTGTAATACCTGGCTGAGCTGCCGCAGCTGGCTGAACCACTGGGGCATGAGTCTGTGGAGCTACCCGCACTCCGGACAAAATATATGTGCCTCATTTTATACTACAAGTTAAAAAGTGTTCTCTTTTTCTTATACTCCGTGCCCAGTCAAATAGGTTCACATAAATTGAAACGGGGTGAGTGAAAAATAACTAGATAATAAAAAAATTTCGCTCCATTTAAACTCACCTCAATCTTACAGATTATTTAATAAATTATGATAGTGGTGGATAGGGGGTGTACATGGACCTAGTTGGTCCGATTTTTATCAAAACCAAACCAAACTATTTATATCGGTTCGGATTGGTTCAGTTTCATCGGATTTTTTGGATTTTTTCTTACATGAATAATATGCCAATCTTACTTGTTAAATTTTCTATAAGTAAATATATGTTTAATAAAAATTAAAAAAAATTGACAAACATATGATCTATTAAAATATTCTTATCGGAGAATTTTCTTAGTAACATACAATAGTTATTTTTTTTGGTTGTCTGACAAAAAATTTTCGTTGATGTACGCTTTCAAAGTTAACCGAATTCAATAATTAAACATAAAAATCAATATGATACCTAAATAATGTATGTGCTATTTAATTTCAATTTCGAAATACCACTTCAAATTCGAAAAAGATATAAGAATATAATAAATCTTGACATATCAATATGAAAAAACAAAGAGATTGACGCATTTCAATAACACTTGATAAGAAAGTGATCATACAACACATTATATAAAATTAATAAAAATGGAGCACTTCCGTTTTCTATTAAATATTACAGAGAATCCCAAATATTTCTAGACATTTTACAAAAAAAATTCTATATAAAGTCTTAAAAGTATATATAAAAAATATATATATTTATATGTCGGTTTGGTTCGGGATTTTTTTACTCAATAACAAACCAAATCAAATCAATCCTCATCGAGTTTTCTAATCGGTTTAGTTTGACTTTTCGATTTGGTATGATTTTCCGATTCAGTTTGTATACCCCTAGTGGTGGAGTTGAAAAAGTGGTATGTAGTGTCCATAGTCGGTACATAAGTACGTAGTTTAATTAGTTTTCTTTTTAAGTTTATTTTGGCTTAGAAAAACATAACGAACTTTTGCCAATTCGATTTTAAATAAGGAAACAGCGAAAAAGAGAATTACAACAACAATAAACCCAATGAAATCTTATAAGTGGGGTCTGGGGAAGGTAAAGTGTACGCAGACCTACCCCTACCTTATGACGTTAGAGAAGTTGTTTCCGGAAGACCTTCGGCTTAAAGAGAAGTGAAAATTAAGCAATAAACAGGCAGTAACAACGACAAAGTAATTAGAGACTGAGGCATAATTGTTGTTGTCATTTTTTCCCATCATGTGATAGGCTATATCTCATTATGATAAATTAATGAATAATAATATGTTACAACATAAAAGAAGCCATATATATACAAACCCCGACTGCGATAAGAGATTTGCAAGAAAACCATGCTCAAATGTAACCCCCCATGTTGGTCAAAAAATCTTCGGAAAATCCAAACCTAGTTTCAGATACGAGGTGGCCTCGCTCTCTAGCTTTTCCCAGTATTATGCACATAGGAAAAAATTGCTCGGCAGTTGTAAAGCTCAAGATCAATGAGCTTAAGCAAGTATTGCTCATTCCGTCAATGCACAAATCAAATATCAGCTGTGGATAGAACGTCCAGTTCTGCAATCAACTTCTCGAATCCTTTGCTAAGGCGCTATACGAGTCTAAGTATTCTGAATCATGCAACAGGATGTAATGCCCATCCTCCATTGCCTTTATACGTTCCCCGTCACACCATGTTATGGTTCCTGTATAAACCAAATGTAATATTAACTACAATGTGAAAGTAGAAAAATACTAGCACCAGCAGAAAAGAGATATTAAGGCCTCCATTTTGGACTTTTTTGAGTAGTAGCTTCTGGAATTGCATAACTAGAAACTAAAAATTCATATTGAACTTTCAACTTCCACTATGGTAACATAACATCACAGTTAACCCCGCTATGTGTCTTGTCTAAAACATGTTCAAGAGGATATTTTTAAATAAGTGCAACGGAAACATCCAATGCCATCCTTGGTGTAGATAATAGGTAGCACATTTTCTAGAATGTAAATATATCAAGATGCGAGGCTTAAAGCTTCTATAGATTGGTAAATACCTCTAGAAAACTTTAAGTTTTATCCATACCTGGCGCGGTAACTGGTTCCTGTTCTCTAGTAACATGGAGCATGATTGTTCCTGAAAGTACTGTTATAAATCCACATATCTCGGACACTATGTCGCTGACATTTTGCCCTGCCCAGTCCTGGAAAGCGATATGACAATGCAGATGAAAAGATTCATAATACCCTGTATCATATTCATAGAGGACCATAAAGAAGAAGAGCTTCAATTGACAGAATACCTTGAACATTATTGCACTTGCGATGATGGTCATGGTGGTGAACATTACATAATATATCGGAGAAACAATTGCGGTGTTGAATGTATCCAGTGCCTAACAAATGATGTATATATCTCAGAGATGCTTTTAAACAATCCAAAGATAATCATACCCATAACAATCATACAAATTTGTAAACTCCAAAATAAAATTAGGCATCTTGTGTTAATAGTACGTACTTCAAATTAACTATTCTTCTAGTCGTCCAGCAGCACTACAAAGGTTATTGCTATGTATCTCTGATTCATCTAATTAGGAAAATTATCGTCAACAAACTAGAATATTAGCAAAAAATTCATTTTGCTAGATAAAAAACAGTACTACTTGTTTGAGATATCAGTATTGTGCTGCTCAATTATCAAGCATTCAAAAGAAGAAAAAAAAGTGACTAAAGGAACTGAACAGTGATAACCTGCCTCTCAACTTCAGATGAGAACGGGCATTTCTGGAGGACTGCTCAGGTTGCACATTAAACTATTCACTAGCATCTAAGAGGTTCATCAAAATAATTTACTTAGCTTAATTATTAGTTAAACAAAGTTCTGCAATTTTGGAAAAAATTCTAGCATAGTTGGGATCAATTCTCACTATCAAGTTTATGATTTATCTTTATGATGAATACCAAGACACCCTATGCAATAACTAGCACCAATAAAAGGAGAGCATAAAGCCGAATAACTATGTTAATATCTAAATCTAAATGAATGATACCAGATATGCACATAGATGCACGATCTAAACTACTCGCATATATGGACAAAGCTTTGCTAGGTTGACGAAAATACATCAATTAAGTATGAATCAATCACAAATTAGTTGGGGCCAGCTTCTTGAATCCCCTGTATCCATTCCGCTCTATAGATAAAGTTTACCTTGTTAAGGTAATTCAGCTGTGTGATGACGCATATCACTGCGACAGTAAGAAAAAACCATGTTTGAGGACAGGCAACTTGACTAATTCCTTCCAAAGTAAGTTTTATAGCAATTCCAATAGCCTTTATGCTGACAATCTGCAAAAGACCATGAAAACACTACAGTAACCAATCTCTGGACAAGCTAGCAAACTGTTGATATGTGCAAAAAGCATCGTATCCAGAAACAGTTTGGTGTCCACATTGCAGCAGGAATAGTAGCTTAGAAGAAGACAATTACCGTGAATGAACCCATTAAGGAACAGATTCCCAAATAAACCAGTATATTTGTCTGCCCATAGTGAGGCTCAAAATGCAAAATCAAGGCAAGCACCATAGATAATGTTGCAGCTACATAAATCAAAAACGCTGCAGACAGAAGCAATAAGGAGGAATTAGTAATCACTTCTACAAGTGCGATGAGGTTTTTCTAACCTATGGCATGATAAACAGAAAAACATATATGTTAAAGACAAAATTCAAACCTGGTTGCGTTGCCAAAATCCAGATTTCTTGTAAAGAAGATGGCATATGCTCCTGAGGTGCATGGATAACAATAACCACCGAGCCTACGATGCATGAAATGCATCCTAGTACACCTAACTTTTGCAATCGTTCTTTCAACATAAAGTGCGCCAAAATAGCACTGTTCAGATTCACCAATGTCAGTTTTGCAAACACCACTAATGATTCATTATTAGAGCTCACAAACAGTTCATAAACTTCAAAATTATACCTGATAATTATACTCAAAACACCAAGAGGGGTCACCAGAACTGCTGGAGCATAAATATAAGCCACAAAATTGGCCACCTCTCCAGTGATCACTGCAAATCCAAATAAGACATTTTCATCGAAATCCAAACCACACAATGCCGATGTATTCCTTTTCCCAAATGAGGGTTAAGGTATGGAGACAACTTATGCTCTACTCACTTGTTATCATGCCTGCCCACCAAAGTGGTTCAAGCAAATAAGTATAGCCTCCAACTCCTGCAATAAATATTTCAACTGTTTAAGTGAGTGAACTGGAGTTGACACAGTCTGTGATAAGGACAAAAGATTGTGTATACACTATACAGATATTAATTAGTTTCTGGTCATGAAAATGGGAAATTAAACAAGGACAATATGGCACTAAAAGACTTCAGAACAACTGAAAGTAACTAACTTTTGCAGTTTTAATTTGAAAAATCAAGAGAGTTGAAATATCAAGAGAACAGAAGAAATTTCAACAATAATTATGTAGAAATTAAGTAGGAGACTATAAAGTACTTTATATTTTTGACTTTTCTATACTCAAACGCACTCAATTAAAGATATACAATCTCGTAGTATTGAGTATCTGTCAATAGAATAACTACCATGTCTTCTTTGAACATATCATTTGAAGGTCCGGTAATAATGTTTTGTTGAATGTTTGTACTATTTCCATAGCCATTAATAAAATTCATCTTTTGGACCAAGGAGCTTTCTGTGAGCTGGATGGCGGCAAAAGCTGTTAACTTGTCTGTTTTGGAACAGAATCGAATTATTGAGAGCCCAAGAAAGAATTAACTCTACGTAGTTGTGTTTGCTTCTACAAATTTAGCTTGGTATTGAACAAGCCAATTTTGACAACTAACTGGAGTAAAATAACAGACTTGAGCAGATAGAAAATTAAGTTACAACTGAAGCAGCTCAACTAAACAGAGAAATGAGCACTTTAGATGCATACGACACGCAGAGAAAGTGAGAGATGGTAAGAAAAATATCAGAAATCCAAGTCACAATTTTTAAAGGCTAACCTTCTGTTTCATTTTACTAGTTAAGTCAATGGCAAACTGAAGTAGATACCGATAGAGATCGTTGCACCGAGACGTAATCTGACAAAACGTACCCTCTAGGATGATGATAACTAAGATGACAAAGAAAATACAGTAAAGAAGACGCAAGGTTTTCTTCAGATAAGTAGAAGACACAGATTTTACATAGTTCGATCAACTAGACCTCCATCCATCGGGAAAGAGAAGCAATCCACTATCTCAGATAGTACACAAAAGACAGTACAAAGCTAGGTGATTACTCTAATCGTCCTGCAAGTATGTCTATAAAGATGTAACCTCATAAATTCATGAACACTGAATTTCTCAAAAGTGGATCTTCAACACAAGTATCTCCCACAAAATAACTTACTACCTTTGAGAGATCTACATCGTACATGCTATCAAGTTACAAGG
This sequence comes from Nicotiana attenuata, assembly GCF_001879085.1. Lineage (NCBI taxonomy): Eukaryota > Viridiplantae > Streptophyta > Magnoliopsida > Solanales > Solanaceae > Nicotiana > Nicotiana attenuata. The sequence continues at coordinate 27,237 of NW_017673301.1, forward strand.
AATGAGTGCTACGTTATAGGAGATTGTAGCATTTTCTCGCGAGTAAAAGAAAAGGGCAATTCTCAATATAGTAGGTATAATTTGGACCACCAAATTAATTAATAAATCCCCGGATTTTCTTGAATTTCTAACAATGAATACTTGTTCTAGTACCTCAATACAAGCCTTTATAGGCTGAGTCATCCACCATAAACACTGATCAAGTTTAGGCAGTGCTCGAACTTAGTAATTGGGGTAAGTATTGTTAATATGTCAAAAAAGATTGTCTCTGGTATTGATCTTATGAATAGATACTTTCCTCTCAGCAATAGGCTCTCGAATGAAGTGTTATTTCGCACTAATGTTTCTTCCTCTCGTGATACATCTGGCCTTTAGTAAAGCACATAACATGTTGACTATCACAATAAATAGTAATCACATCTGACATAGATTATGCTCGTCAAACAAACCCTTTAACCACAATACTTCTTTAACTGATTTTGCAATATCCATGTATTTAGCCCCATAGTAGATAATGTTGTTAGAGTGCCTTCCAGCTAACAACACAACCGCCAATACAAAATATATCCTGTGAATGGTCTTCTCTATCAAATTCTCTGGCATAGTCAGAGTCCATGAAACCAACCAAAATATTATTATTTCTCCCCATCTCCAAACATATATTAAACTTCCAGACAAATATCTAAGAATCCACTTCATAGTGATACAGCCTGTGAATGCATTTTACCTGGACAAACCATAACTTTACATACTAACATTTTGTTAAGTTTCCATATGACCATTGCATACATAGTACAAAACGTTATTGGAGTAGGAAACCCGCACCACATATATCTTTCTTCTTCATCTTGCTCGTGACTAAGCAGTTGGGAGTCTGAAATGTGCAGCAAGAGGAGTATTCACAGGTTTAGCATCTTCAGGCCAAACCTCTTTAAAGGCTTCATCGAATAATTTTTGTATGTCAACAATAGCTTCCTAACTCATCAAACTATCTTGATCTCCATGGAGAAATTTCCTTAACTACTCTCAAAGTCATTCATTTCAAATTCACTGTAACTGTATCTTCAATAGGAATGTCTATCAACTCCTGGGCAGACCTTAAGATGCCACAATTTGAAATTGGCAATCCATCTCAACATAAACCTTTTCATCAAATTGACTAGTACAGCTGAAGCTGAGAACCTCGACTAGATACCAGATGGTTAAGATCAAAGTTCCAAAAAGATTTAATATTTCTTAACAAGCTATTAACACAATACTAAACGTGATTCAGTGTACATCCACGGGCAAAGAGGAGCAACCCACTATTTCAAAGACGGTATAGGATATATTAGAGATCACACTAATAATCATGGAAGTAGCACAACCAAAAATAACCTCATACAGTTCCTTCTCTACAGTGAATACACACAACTATATTCCCTAGACATAGATTTTGTTGCCACAAAACTCTCTTAACTCCGAACAATTTACATTGTGAACTCTATAAGTTAGAAGAAAAAAGCTTCAATTTCTCATAAAAACGAAAAGTCAAATACTGAGATTTGTAATATGCAGACTATAATTCAGGCCAAAACAACAACAACTACGCCTCAGTACCAAACAAGTTGGAGTCTGCTATAACCCTCACAAACCATTTACTCTAATAATTCAAATCAACATACTAAAAATTAAGAATTTTTTGCAAACCTGCTCGAGTGCCAGCTGCTGCAGCACGCTTAAGACCTTTCTTCTTCAGTATAAAACTTGTTCCAATAAACAAACTTGATGATATTGCCAGAATTAACCCTCTGCTATTGTCCGAAATCGTCATCCTCCTCTTTCCCTCTTCTTTTTAGTTCTATCCTTTACTTTCTTCTTCAGCATATACAAGGTCAAATGCACAATTCCAAAACAGTATCACGATAAAGACCTGTTAAAATAAAAAAGAGCATATTCCAGCGATACAAAAAATTCAAAATCTAATATGAAGATAAATATAATTCCCGCCAAATAGACACGAACAAAAGCTCAATTCTCACCTTAGAAAAGACAAAACTGGAAAAATCACATTGGACCAGGCTACCAGCGAACAACTCAAGCTAGTAATTGAAGATTTAAGAGTCAATGGATTTCGAGTTGCTACAATCAATTACTATATATAGATCTTTCTAAATCTATTTTACATATATATTAATATATACATAGATCGGCCGGAAAAAATGTAAGGGTTTAGGAGAGGGAGATCTGAAAATTGATAAGAATTAGGAAATGTTCATTGCTCCCTCTCCCCTTAAGGCATAAGTCCGTTGGTTGTCGTATTCTTGTCGGAAGCTTCGTTAAGGTTTTACTGTGATGACAATTGGCGACTAATTATTACACGTGAAAATAAAAATGAAAATGGAGAAAAAAAATTGAAGATTTGATTAGAGTTGTGCTGAGATCATGGTTAACGACAACCAAAGACCTCACCTACCAAAAGGCAAAAACCCAAATATTTGTGTTTGGGTTGGTCCACTTGTCCTATTCACATTGTTCAAAATTGTCTCCTATGTATTTTGTTGTAATCATCGAATCATAATTGTTGTCTTAATTGCCTTAATTACGCGGCTTAATATTCACATCGTTGGTTACTCGTTATGTATTTGGCGAAGCTTCTTTTTTACCAAAAAAAAAAAAAAAAATTAAAGTTAAGGTGTTTAGAGTCTGATTGGCCAAGTTTTTGGGATACCAAAACTACTTTTTTTTTTTTAACAAAAAGTTCTTACCGGAAAATTGAGGTGTTTGGCCGAAATGAAAAAGTTTTTTTGAGCAACAACAGAACCTAGGGGTGGGCATATATCGGGTAAAACCGATAACCCAAACCGTTAATTATTTATTGGGTTATCGGTATCGGGTTATTGGGTTAACGGTTCGGTAGCGGGTTAAAAAAAAATTATTGGGTTATCGGTTTGGCAATTCTGTTATTGGGTAAAACCGATAACCCAATAAGGATTAACTAATTTGCTGGTTTACCCTTAAGTATATACATACTAGGGTTTCATAATTCATACTTCATAGTTCACTCTTTGATTTTCCTATTCTTTATTAGTTTCTCCGCCTCACGCCCTCACCAGTCAGCCCGTCAAGACTCAGGCCGACGTCAGTCACAGCATACCCTCACCAGTCAGCCTGTCAAGACTCAGGCCGGCGTCAGTCGCATTTCTCAGCTTCTTTCTTTCACTCTTCACTCGCATCTTCACTTCATTTCTCAGATCCATCAGATTCTTCAGTCGCATCTTTTTCATTCTTCAGTCGCATTTCTCAGCCGCATTCTTCAACTTCATCTTGATTCTTCGTGTAAGTTTTTAGTTGCTTCATATTCATCTTTTTCTTAGTTTGTTTGAAAGCATTCTAGCTCTGGATTTTTCTTAGTTTGTTTGAAAGCTGAAGTGAGATTTGTCGTGTGCTTTAATTGTTGAGATGTTACAAAGTTATCGTGTGTCAGTTGTTATAAAATTTGTATTTCATAACTAATAAACTTTTTAATCTATATACATAATTCTGTACTAGCGTAAAAAAGTAGATATCAATGTAATAAGAGTTATTGCTAGTCGTTTGAACAAAGAAGAAAGTGTCGAAGTGAAAATATGACTGATATTCTGTTTTTTCGTCACTAACTGATATTAGGATTTTTGTTTATATTTTTTGGGTTGAAGAATGAAAGATAGAAACTTTGGTTAGTGTTTATTTTATTGGATGTTGTAGTAAATTTAAATTCTTGTGAAATAGAACAGTTCTAAAAAGAGTTTTAGCAAAACAGTTATTAAAATCTTATAAAACTGTTTTAGCGAAACTATTTTAGTTGTTTTATCTTATCGGGCAAACCGATAACTATGAGCACGTGATTTTTGCCTCGCTTAAATTACTCCTATAGAATTCATTAAAATTAGGATTTTTTTTATTATTTGAATTTTAGGGAATTAATTGCATGATTTGTGATTGTGTGCATTTTTGTGCATTTTTAATTGATACAACTCATGAAAAATACAAAAAATAGCATACTTGCAATTAGAACCTCATTTTAACATTTTTTATTAGTTGATTAACATCACAAAAAATAAGAGAAAATAACAAAATAGTCCCTTTGCATTGTTTTACTTTTAGTTTTGATTTTTCTTTAAGTTTTCTTTTTAAACTACGATTTATTTAATTTTTGAGAATTAATTAGTTTTAATTTAGAGTTAAATCAGATCTTGTCTATTTTTATTTTTGTACTTAATAAAATCTAAAAATTGAATAAAAAAAAGGAAGAAAAGAAGAAAACAAATAAAGAAATTAAAAGGGGATTTTAACAATTAATAGGCTGATAAATTGTTTGGGCCATTTTAATTCTAGCCCAAAACCCCTCCCCAAACCCGTTCGAAATTGGCCCAGTCCCTTTCAGGAAACCCGGTCCGGATCCCGCTTTAAGAAAACGACGCCGTTTTGTTAAAAATTAATCCTGGCCGTCGAGGATTCTTGATCCTACGGTCAGGAACTGGGGTCAATTTGATATATTAATGTCGGAAGCCTACCCCCTACCCCCAAGTCGTCTCTCTCACCCTACCCTCTCCAGAGACAGCCTCACCGTCCACCGCCTTAAACCGCCGCCAGAAATCGCCTCACGGCAGCGGCCGGTCTCCAATCTCGTCCAAACTTACACCATAACACCCCCTCGTCATCTTCAGCACGAATCCGACCTTTGTTGTCCCCAAATCTCTGTCAAAGTATTCGAATATCCAAATTTGTGGACGCCGCCTCCGCCGCCCACGGCGGCGCCACCTCCAAACGATACCAAATTAACACCATAGCTCCGTCTTCGTCTCCCCAGTCCATGCATGGCCTTAATTTCTCTCAAAACACGCCCAAACTTCTCGAATATTGAATCAAAATTCCGGCCCAAGACCCTAACTCCTCCAAAATTCTCAAAATTCGCACCCCATACTCTCTTAACCCTCCTCTGCCTAAACCCCAAATTATTTTCCCCTAAATCCAACTCAAACCTTACGAATTTTAGATCTAGGGTTTTGGAAAACTGTTGGAATTTTTTAAAAGACTACCAAGTGTCGATATGAATTCCTAAATAACATTATATGTTTGTTCTTACCAAGAACAAACATATAATATTATTTGGGGGCTCAATTCGAATTGAACTCCTTGAAGAATAAAATCAGTAAGTTTCTTCTTGATTTGATTTTTGTTTAATTCTGTTTTGATTTTTATTTTTAGTTCAATGTTTGTTTTCATTCTGTTCTTGTAACTGTTTTTATTTTTTTTAGTTTAATTTTGTTTTGATTTTGTTTAATCCTGTCTTGGTGATTTTTGATGTTAGTTTAGTTTTTGTTTTGAATTTGTTTTGATATATGTTTTGTTTCAATTCAGTGTTCGTTGTTATAGTCTTTAATTCTTTACTATTTGTTTTAGTCGACTCTGTTTAGGCATCGTTTGATTTTAATTTTTCAGTGTTTGATTTAGTTAGTAATTTCTTAATTGTTGCTGTTAGTTAGATTTTATTAGTCTAGTTGTTTGGATATAGCTGAATTCAAAGTCCTTGAGTTTAACTATAGTTAAAATCTAATTAGGGTAAAAAGGATAGGTTAGTTTTGACATATAGTGGTAATTTCAGATTTAATAAAAGGGTAGTATAGGTAATTCAATGGAAGAAAATACTGCAAATCACTGATTTGGAAACCCCTAGAATATTCTAGATGGGGTTCCAATTAGAGTTTTAGGAACTTAGGGTAATAACTTAGGCAACAAGTCAAAACTATAGGATTAGTGAACAAAATCTGAAAATAAAAAGGGGGAAAATGAGTGAAGAAATTCCAGAACCTTCCTGCCCTGTTCCTATAAAAGGCAGCCTACCTGCCTTCATTTGCAAGTTTTAACAATCTGAAAAATTCCCAAAGAAGTTTCATACCTGAAAAATTCCAAAAAAAGTTCCAGCTCCTAAATTTCCCCCCAAGAAACATTTTCTGCAAGTTTTAAGATCTGAAATTTGAATTTCAAATTCAAATACTCAAATCTGAACTACTACAATTCAAATTTCCCTTAGATCTTAAGTCCTTCAAAAAATCAAAAAAAAAAAACCAGTAGAAAACTCCAAAAAACACTGTTATATTAAATTTTCTAGGTTAATTTTGACTTCTAGGCATTAATTCTCATCTCTTAGCTCGACTTTTAAGTGCTGAAGCTTCAGAAGTGTCCTGGGTTCAAATTCGAGCTATTTTTGGGTGTATTTGAGCTGTTTTGGTCGTTTCAAGCTAATTCGGTTCAGTCAATTTTTGAGTCTATTTGCTGGTGTTTTTCGTTGCTGGTTCTACTGGATTCCAAGCTGAAATAGCTGTTGTTGTCCTTTACTGTTTGAAACTGTGTTTAGCCCACACTGCTGCTGATCTCTCCTTTTCCTTGTTGTATTTCAAATTCCAGGTACACATCTTCGAATTCATGTCGATGTAGCTTTGAATTGGAGTTGAAATGAGTTCATCAGATCTATGCTCGTTGGTTGTTTTCTGTTTGCTATAATTAAATAGATGTTAGTTGATGTTAGTTATTTAGTTTGTACTAACATGAAATAATAGGCCATGGACTGTATAATTAGGACTATTTCGAACTGCTTTTGGACTGTTTTGATTGAACTGTTTTGGACTGCCAGTTTGTATTGGACTGTTAATTAGCTTAGGGTAATTATGTTTAGTGATTAATTTAATAGTTGATATTGGTAACAACATAAATATAGAAGCTGATTGTAGATTCTCACTTGTAGTAATAATTCAACATTCGAATGGCATCAGATTTTGGACTTGGATTGCATGTTCGTAATTGCAGAAGCTATTTCAATAAAGTTTGTACTTAAATGTGTTGTGGTTTGCTGGCTTTTTCGTTTAACCCTCAAATAGGATATAAGTAAAGACCAGTTCAGATATGAAAACGATTAGAGATCCTTAATTTCCTTTTTGTTTTGGCATATGATTCAAGCAAGCAAAAAATCAGGTTTCAAGCATAATGTAAAGTTCCTCATGGATTTAACAAATGAACTATCACTTCTATATGTTGATGACTGTGATCCTACTGTTTTATTTGGTTCATGTGCTGATTAGTGGTCTTGGGTATTAAATCACCATTTAGTTCACACTAAAACTTCCGATAATAATCAGGTTTTAGTGCATAAGATACATAGGAATCGGACCTTGATTTATATTATTTGGGCCAAGACTGGGCCCACGTTTAGCCCAGTTCCTCGATGGGCAAAACCCAGCTTATTTTGATCAGACTGGATTTTACTAGAGTCCAAACTGCTGGGCGGCCTCATGTTACAGGGATTGGGCCGTTTTGTTTAAGCCCAGGAAATGCTGGAGGTCCATTTGCTTGTTTAAATTTTGAACTTAAGGCTTGAGTCCCTTTGAATACTCCTAGTAATAATTGACTCGCATAACTAATTAATTAGGTCTTTTAGAGACAAAAATCAATAGAAAATTATAGTTTGCTCTAGGATGGCCTTTAAATAATATAATGAGGAGAGCCCCGCCAAACATAATGCATAAATTGCGGGGCCCTCTTTAAATGTTCATATTAAAATTCTTAGAATTCGGGACGTGTCATTTAGCGAATTTCATGGCCTCCCGCAAAGTTAACAATACGCTAGTTGCTTTAGGCCAGTTATTTAAATAATATTACCTTCATAAACTCGAGTGCACATTTATGTGACCCAAATCCAAATCTCAACAAAGTCGAAATGTGTCAAAAACCGCGGGTGCATTTATGTGACGTGGTTCGAGGCGTGTTTTCACGACGTTGCAATTCTCTTTAAAACATAATAATAAAAGCGGTTAAAGTTAAAAAGCACATCAGTTAAAACATGTATTAAAATCAAATTTTTTTAGCCAATTATAATAATTTAAGCGACCGTGCATCCGGGGGTGCCTAACACCTTCCCTCGGGTCAACAGAATTCCTTATTCAGAATTTCTGGTTCGCAGACTCCAACTGGAAAGTCGAAATTTTCCTCGATTTGGGATTCAAGTTAAACCGGTGACTTGGGACACCAAAAGCCAATCCTATCCCAAGTGGCGACTCTAAAACTAAATAAATAACCCATTTCGAATAATGTCACTTTAAATGGAAAAACTCCCTTATACATTATCCTTCGGGGTAGGTGTGTAAAAAAGGAGGTGTGATAATAACCGAACCGATAATGATCGATAACGGATTAACCGATAACCGATAACCAATATCTTATCGGTTTGGTTATCGGGTTATGATATTTGTAAACCGATAACTGATAGGCAAAACCGATAATATTCATAACCGAACCGAACCGACCGATGCCCACCCCTAACAGAACCAATTTTTCTGCTTTTGGGGAGAAGCTATAAAATCTAGCTTCTTCCAAGTAGCAGAAGCAGAAGCAGAAAATTAATTTATTCAAGACAAAAATAACCGTACAATAAATTTATATTTTTCATATAATTTTTCGTTAATTTAACCTTTTCTATTTCTTTTCCTTTTTATTTCTACTATACCTTTCTTCTATGTTTTTTAATCATATTTTTATTCTTTTTCTCCTATTACTAAGAGTATATTTTTAATTTATATTGAATAATGTAATTTGATATATAAAAATTATCATGTAAACAATAAGTAATACTCCATTAGATACTCAATGTTATGCTTTGGAATAACTATATTTTATATTGGTTAGAATATTTAATTTATATTTGTATTCTATATTTTATATCTTAATTAACTCTTTTATAATAAATATTTAATATTTTTTTAAAATAATACAAACTGCAAAATGAGCCTTTATTATTCTTTTTCTTAATTTAATAATTAAAATTACTTTTTGGAAAGATAGGCCACACAGTAAGTTTGTAAAAAGCACTACTCAAATGAATTGGCAAACACAAAATGCTAAGTACTTATTCAAAAAGTACTTTTGAACAAAAGTACTTTTCAAAATAAGCAACTTTTGGCAGCTTGGCCAAACATTCTCTTAGTTAAAACTTAAAAGCTATTAAAAAGGAAAAAAGTGCTTTTGATAGCATGTTTGGCCATGCTTCTAAAATCAGCTTATTTTGAGAATTGCTTTTCTCAAAAGTACTTTTTAAAAAAGTGCTTTTGGTGAGAAGCAGTTTGTGTTTGGCTAATTAATTTGAAAAACACTTTTGAGTAGTAATTAGTGTTTGGCCAAGTTTTTGAAAACTGCTTCTAAGTGTGTTTTTCTTAAAAGTGCTTCTCAGAAAAGTGCTTTTGGAGAGAAGCTACTTTTTTCTGCTTCTCAAAAACTGCTTCTGCTTCTCCTCAAAAGTACTTTTTTTCCTTCCAAAAGCTTGGTCAAACACCTCAATTTTTGGCCAAAAGTGCATTTGGCCAAAAAAAGCACTTTTGGCCCAAAAAATCCTTGGCCAAACAAGCTATGAGTGAAGCCAGAAAAAAGTACCTTCTCCCCAAAATGACTTTTTCGAAAAGCATTTTTGAGACAAAATATAGTTAAATGTATCTTTTAAAAGTTTGGCTAAACGCTAATTGCTGCTCAATAGTATTTTTAAAATTAATTAGCCAGACACAAAATGTTTCTCATCAAAAGTACTTTTTAAAATAGTACTTATGAGAAAAGTTTTTTTCAAAATAAGTCGATTTTAGAAACACGGCCAAACATGCCAGTAATATTCATATCATGGGTCACTTGTTATGTACATTCTCTTAATCAGGGGCGGATTTATATGTAAGGGACGGGGCGGTACACTACCCGCAAGCTTTGATCGAAACTATGCAATAATATATATACATGCATGTATATATAGAAGGAATGGTATAAAAAATATAAGTGCACCCCCACTAACAAAATCATTCAAGGTGCCACTGGCAAGGCGTTATATTTACCACCCTAGCGGCGGGAGATCGATAGATTGAATCAACCCTATCACAATTGTCCAAAATTTTGTATTTGGTGCAGTAAGACCTCTATGGATAGAGGAGTAGTTTTACTCCTTTGTTTCTTCTTTCTTTTTCCTTCATTGACTTTTCTAATATAAAAATCTTTTTCTTTCACAAGTATATCTTTTCCCTGTCAAAAAAAATCTCCGCTATTTGCAGAAACCAAAAAATAAAAGATAAATAGAAATTCTTGAATAAGTTACTGTTCTAATCAAGGATGAAAGTTTGTTTTATTGTCAAATTGCTCTAAAGTTGGATAATTGTATATAATATTGAGTGAGTTAATTTTCATAGAAAATATGAAATTGAATAATGTTCCTAAACTTACTTTTGTTTTAATGTTTAGAGTGCTTATTAGTATAAGTTTTTGCTTTGAGTATCTAAATATAAATTGATAACAAACCGTTTTTTCAGCTTGTACAAAATGCATATTCCAATTGAATCTTATGCTTTTTTTTTTGCCAAGTTATCATAATTATTACATATGTTTTTGCTCGATCGATTTGTCTATATTAACCTCAAAGACGAATAATTCGAACCGAAACCCAAATAAACCAAATCGATTAAATTTATACCCTGTTTAAACAATATAAATTGTAACATGACTACTTTCAAATTTGTGACACCTAGAGCCTCAAAATTCTGAATCCGCCTCTGCTCTTAACATGCTCCTTCTGATTCCCAAATATGAGTAGTTATTTTGGCTATCCTTACCTTTTTTAATTAGTAGGATGTTAATTAGGTGATAATAAAATGTAGTATAAACACATACTTTTATGTTAAAGTTATTTCTTTTAAAAGGGATTGTCTTACATCTTTAAAGGTTAATAATTTGGACAAGAGGTAGTATCACTTCTCAAGTAATCTTTGCGTTTGTAAAATAGAAACCAAAACCTCTTTTGACTTTTTCCATCAATATGTTCTTATTGTCGTATACTTATTTTCCATTAAACAATTGGTTTCTCTATTTTGATATATTAACTTTAAATTAAGAGTTTAAGGAAATTAGGAAATGTATAAGAGCCATTTGTCATTAATCAGTTTGGTTACTTTGGTATTAAAAAGCCAGCCGACGAAGAAGGAACTTAAAAAGTCGGGTAATAAGCACGTGGCTGTCCAAAATAGAAGATTGAAAGCCATCGGAGGGATTTTTTCTATTTTGTTTTGCAAACTTGAAGAAAGCATTGTGTTATGTATAAGATATACTTACTAGATGATTGCAATTAATCTAAGTAAAAGAATACAACAACATCATACCCAACATTATCCCACACAAATCTAAGTAAAAGAATGTTGCAGATTAAAAAATCGTTCGTATTCCTTGGGAGCACGTAAGTTGCGTAAACTGATGAAACACATTTCATACTATACAAGTCCAATAAACCAAACATCTTTCAATAAAAATATATTCACTAACTAATCCCGTCACTATTTAATTGTCGTATTATAATCTCTGGATAACTTATTCCTCAATTAAACGACCCCAAAAAGTTCACAAATTGTGACTATTCCATACCTTGAGTTGAGTAGGAGCAGAAATCATCATTTTTAGTACAATTCAGATTAGTGTTGACCACTAGCTGCATATTTTTGCACTAAAAAAGTGCTGCTTTCTCAATTGTAAGCTCTGCCTTCTAGTAGGAACACCATGCAGCATTTATCACAGCTTCAAAGTAGTATTTTAATTGTACTCAGTTACACTAGTTGCTTGCCCAATGCTGCCGCAAAGAGATAATTGACCAAAGCACCCCAGTGCAGCTTATTTCAATAAAACAGAAAAAGTCTTACTAATCAAAAAGCTGGATGAACTTTGGCAAGAATTGACCACATTTGAAGAATTTATTTTGGCTCACTGTGATTAGAAAGCTTTGAGGCTGAAGCACAAATTCTGTACTGCAGAGAATTTTAAATACAAGAAAATGAATGAAAAACATAAAATGAAAAGGGCTCAGTACTTCAAATCTTTTCAAGTGGAAAAGTAAATGTACATTTGTCTCTTTAACATGGAATAACATTCATTCTTTAGCTCAGCGTCACTTGTACGGATACCTGTTAATCGGGCCGGGCTGACCCGTTTTCAGCCCGCTTCAACCCGGGTCAGCCCGCTACTTAGCATATAGGGTGGGCTGGGACGGGTTGGACGGGGAGCGGGTTTTAGACGAATACATTTTGGATTCCGGTGCACCGGAACCCGCTAAGCCGCTAACCCGTTAACAGGCTGCAGCCTGGATCAGCCCATTAATGGGTTAAATTTTTATTTTTCTTAATCTCTTTTTAATTTGTGTACCGTTGCTAACAAAATTTAATTAAAAAAAAAAAATTAGCACAGCCCGCCCGAGCCCGTTTAAGCCCGAACCCGTACAGGCCCACAAAAACCCGCAAAAAGACAACACGCTAACAGCCCGCCCGCTAACCGAACGGGCTGGGGTTTTTCCCGTTCAGCCCCTCCCAGCCCGCCCGATAAACACCTATACTTGTACCGAGCTACAGAGTGGTAACTCTGCTCATCTAATATGAAATTATTGTAATTTCTAAATCCTACAGTTTACACCGGAATCCTGCTTTACAGCTTTACAAGATTGTGTAAGCAAAAATAGGGATCACTGTATCAGTATCCTCAATAAATAACAACAACAACAACAACAACAACAACATACCCAGTATAATCCCACGGGTGGGTCTGGGGAGGGTAGTAAGTACGCAGACCTTACCCCTACCTGGAGAGGTAGAGAGGCTGTTTCCGAAAGACCCTCAGCACAAGAAAAGGTGGAAAGGAAGAATAGGAAGAAGAAGAGGAGGAAAGAGGGGGGAGGGGGGAGAAAGCCGCTAAGCAAAGAGGGGATAAACTAGCATAAATAATAACCATCAGGGAGCAACATCTATATATATATATAAAGTTGGTAATAGAGAAGGTGATGTGGCACCTCTCTATGACCAGCAATTGTATTTATCTTTTTCTACAATTTTTTGGCTTTTTACCTCATTTTCTGGTCAAAAATTCATGTTAAAAGCTGTAAAATATGCATGCCAACATAAAACAATAACTTAATGCAGTTAAATGCTCAATGCTCGTACATTAATGAAAGAAAAAGCGTTAGAAGAATGGCTATCACTATTCAAAGCTTTCATATTCCAAAAGCATAAATGTTGGATAGATGAGAAGGCAAAGCGTTAGACGTTTGGAAGTTAACACATATTGACTATTGTTTCTTTTCTAGACATTGAGGATGAATCAAATTTTGCTTATGTCAATACCATCTGTATCTTTCTCTATACAGTGATTTACTCAGCTGTGAACTCCAAGATTGAATTACATTCTTGCCGCCATGGCCGGAAGGAAAGAAGAAAAATGAAGCTGTAAGTTTTCATAGTTTCTACTCTATGTAGCTTCATACGTGTTTTATTCCTTCTACTTTCTATCATTTTTCTTGAGTTTAAATTGGTTTGGAATGACTTGAATCGTACTGAACATTAATTGGTTTCCCCTTTACATTTTTGTTTGTGTTAAAGAGTTTTTGTGATATTTCATTCGTGAAGATGTGATCATGTATTTCTTTCCATGCCTTACTACTATTTTACCATATAAATTTTAATAAAGCGTATACTGGTAATGAGTTTCATTCTCATTGTTGAGTGCCTGTCTTATTGTTTGTATTCAAAATGTCTCACAGCAATATATGAAACTGCAGATGGATAAATAAAACTATTAAAACCTCTACTTTGGTGTAACGGTTGTCTTGATTCAGGTAACTTTTTTTTTCCTTCTGATTTCAAAGAAGATTGGGACTTCTGATAGTTCATTCTCCATTTCTTTCTTTTTGTTTGTGTTGAATGAGATGCTGACTTTCCTTATTCATTTATTTCAAAATTACAGGCAATGGTTTTTTGTGCATATTCCCTTTTAATCTTTATATATGCTTGCTATTTTATGCGTTTGATTTTTTTGTTATTGTTGTTCAAAGGATAAGAGATATTAAAGAGGTGAGAGTACCCTTATTATACGAAGATGAGAATAACTACTAATGTTTTTTATGTCTGTTTCAATAATCTTCAATAAAAAAGGATTCTTATTTTTCTTATTTCTTTTGCCCTTCCATTCTTTCTCTCTCTCTTTTTTCTCTCAGTTTTATTTTAAAAATCACATAAAAATGCTTTGTGTCTCTTTAGTTACATACCATTATTATGCCTCTGAATCTCATTGGTTACCTATCGTTATTATGGATTGAGGTTCTTTGGTTACTTGCTATCTTTATTTTGAGAAATTAGAAAAGAAGAAAAATGAGTTTTGTATTTTTTTTTTTTTTTTGAAAAATAAATGCGTAAGGAGTAATAAAGAAAAAAGAAAAAGAAAAAGGAAATGGAAGAAAAAGGTAACTTAAATAGAAAAGGGAAGGAAAAAATTAGAGAAAATATTTGTAATATTTGATTCCACTAACTTGTGCCACAGATTCAATTTTACCCTTTTTACTTTTAAATTCTTTCATTTTGTGTTGTTATTTTGTCTTGGATAGGTTTACAAGATTAAAAACTCATAAGTGGTGAAAAATCAGAAAAAAAAAGTTATAAAACTAATTAGTTAAATGCAAAATGGATTATGAAGTTGAAGTTTAATCTATTGGATTTGAAAAAAGGGAGTTTTCCCTTCTTTCTTCTTCTTTTTTTCCTTTTTTATTTGAAAAATGAATGGGTAAGATGTAAGAAAGAAAAAAGAAATAGAGGAAAAAGGTAAATGGAATTGAAAAGGGAAGAAAAAAATTAGAGAAAATATTTGTTGAATTTGATTTCGTTGATCTGTAAGATATATTCGATTTTACCATTTTTCTTTTAACTTCTTTTATTCTGTGTTGTTATTTTTATATTGGGGAGGTCTAGAAGATTAGAAACACATAAGCGATGCTAAATTAGAAAAAAAAAATCAAACTAATTTGTTAGATAAAAGATGGATTAAAATTTGAAATTTAATCTATTGGGTTGGAAAAGAATCTTTAACATATTCGGATATTAGTATAAGGATTGTTTTGTATGTTGAATAAAGTTTTTAACGACCGCGTGCGAAGTGCGGGCATATTTACTAGTTATCCAATAAAAGGAAAGAAAAAGTAGCATCAAACAGTAACAATCCGAGAGCAACAAGAATATTTACAAAAACAAAGGACGTGGTTGCAAAGTACCAGATACAATAACAAACTAGAAGGAAGTAACTTTCAACCCACATCAAGAATATTTCTAGTACTACTGGTGAACCTATGAAAACTCGTAACTACCTGTCAACCCACCACCTTAATCCTCGACCTCCACACCTTCCTATCGCTAGTCATGTCCTCGGTTAGGTGAAGCACCGACAAGTCCTGCCTAATCACCTCTCCCCAATACTTCTTAGGCCTACCCCTGCCGTTCCTCAAGCCTGTCATGGTCAACCTCTCACACCTCCTGACGGGGGCATCTATATCTCTCTCTTCACATGCCCAAACCATCGCAGCCTCGATTCCCGTAACTTGGCTTCCACAGATGCTACTCCCACCTTGTCCCTGATAACTTAATTCCTTATCTTGTCTTTCCTGGTATGACCATAGATCCATCTCAACATCCTCATTTCTGCTGCGCAGTATCCTCAATAAATCAAGCAAGAAATAAGATCAACGAAGACATACTCTGGAGGTGTCACACCACCCAATTGGATGATCGAAGCCATATTCTTCCTCGGGTTGACTGAGCAAATCCTGAAATAAATGCTGGCTCAAGAATGATTTGGGGATCATAATCTCTGCCTCAGGTTCTCCCCAGCATAGATGACAAAGTGGCCCTTGAGTTAAACAGAGAGGTCATGTTAAGGTACGCAGAGAGCAAAAGGTCATTTTGAGAAGTACAATGTAATTTTAGTCCATTTAGTAACAGGAAAAACAACTTCTTTGGACAACAATATAAGCTGCTTTCAGTAGGAAACAAAAAGAAAGGATACAATACAAATCCAAGTCTAGAGATGAATAAGTAATAACTCTCACACTTAAAGACAAGCACTCATATACTAAAAGATTCACTGAGGAACTCCATATCGAAAAGGATCCAGCAGTTCATAAGCGAAACGACATAACAAGTCTCCTATCATAATGAATTTTTTACAAAGCATAGATCAGATTTCCCTTGTCTTAGTTATAGAGACATAGTGAAGCATTTTCGTAGTGCTTATATAGAATTCAAAAAGCAGTCAGCTTTGGTGTATGACTAGTAAAATGGTGTGCTTTGAGGAGTAACTAACTATGTTAAGACTTAAGTAGGAAGTTAAGCAAGATACCCTGGATCAGATATCAACTTACACCAAGCAGATTGAACAAGTAAAGCTATTCTGGTTAATTTACACTACATTGTGCCAGGTTTGAACAAGTTTCACTCCAATTTCTGGAAAACTAAGAGGAATTTTTTCCTTTTTCAGAAACAGCAATTCATTTTAATCAATGTACTTGTATTAGCAAACCTAGTACTAGTATTTATAGAACAGAACAAGGTTCTTAAGATAACAACTTAGGTTCCAGGCACAGACAAAAAGATACTAGTTCGGTACCATAAGTCAGAGACGGGCAACCAAGAAGAGATTGATCATTAATCAACATCGTGATAAGCCTAAGCTCGTTCTCCGCGAATTCGTCTTGCAAGCTGAATATCAGATCTGTCTTAAAATCCTGAGCAATCTCACGGACAAGCCTCTGGAAAGGCAACTTCCGAATGAGAAGCTAAGTACTCTTGTGATATTTTCGGAGAGCAAAAGTTCCAGGGCTGTCACGATGTGGCTTCTCACTCCTCCCGTGGTAGGGGCTGATTTCCTTGCAGCCTTTACAGCAAGTTGTATCCTTGGAGCCTTTCCACCGGTCGATTTTACGGGCTGTCTGTTTCATACGAGCCATTTTTTCAAAATCTGGAAATCTATTATTAACCAAGCAGAAAATCTGAGAAAGAGTTGCTGAGAGAATTTGAATTTGAATTTGAAATATGAAATAACAACTAAGAGGATTCAATCTAAAAATAAGGTTGATCTAGTCAGCTGTGATTTTCATTTATGGTTGATGTACAAGGAACTAGAAACTATGAGAAAAGATCAACTCCATTTTTTTTTTTCATTTAAGGAAAAAAAAAATATCAAACTCCTTTTTATAATTAATATATGCAACATATAAGAGGACAATGTCTGAATATATATAACCACATATAATGGTGAGCTTTAAAACTTCAAGTGATTTAATTTCTAAAGATGTGGCGCTCTTATTGTAAAATCAGCTAATGAGATCACCGAGTGTTTACCAACTTGAAAATTCCTTCACATATACAAGCAAGACAAAAGATCCACACTAGGACACCTTATTAATTGATTGATTATCTTAGTCCATAGAGAGCTTGTAGTTGTACAATACCAATTTCAACTATTTCCTTCTCTTCAATTTAATCTTTATCCTTTCTATATATGAGAACAAAAAAGATGGCAGAGAGAGAGAGAAGGGGTGACTAAATGACTGGCATCAAAAGCCAGTGGAGAAGATGAGGTAGCAGATAGGGGAAAAGAGTGAAAGAACAAGAGGCTTTGACACAAAGAACTTATTTCTCAGATGTCATGGGTGTAAAAAATTTATTATATTAAGAAAACTAAAAATCAGAACATTAATGATCCTTTCACCTTTAATTCACTATCCCCCTTAATTTTAAAGCTCTGATTTTGCTTTTAGAATAACCTCTAGCCTTTATAAAGAAATAGAAGAATAGCTCATAAGGGAATTCAGATTATTTATCATATTAAGAGTGCAATAGCATCTAATTTGCAAGGAAAAAAAGAGGACAAAACATTCAGAATTAGAAGTGATTTACCTCCTCAATAAGTTTGCCTATAAAGCAAAAGCAATGTTCAAATTTCGTTGTTCCTGTTTCCCCAAATGCATTGGATGAGATTAGGAAAACATCTTCATTTCTTCTTTTCCGGGTGAAACTCTGGTATCATGTCAAGCAAAGAAGGATCCTTCGCTATAACGTCTATCAGTAACTCTGTTGTAGTTGTATCAAATGGGAAAGTCTTCCCAGTCATTTCCTTTAAGAAAGCCCTCGTTTCACCAATTCTGTTACTTCTCAGAAACCCTTGCATAATAACATTGTAAGTTACATTGTCTGGCAAACATCCATCGTCCTCCATTTTTCTTAGCATATCTTTAGCTTCATCTAGCAATCCTTCTAGACAAAACCCATTAATCATTGTAGTGTATACTATCACGTTAGGATGTAACCCTATTAAAGAAAGCTTTTCAAAAATGGCATAAGCTTTGTCCAACTTTCCATTTTTGCACAATCCATCAATGACAATATTGTAAAGTTCAATGTCATTATCTTCTCCCTCTCTTTCCAACTTATGAAAGAGTGACATAGCTTCTTCAACAAGTCCGTTCTTAAAATAACCAACAAGCAAGATGCTATGAGTACAAAAATCAGGTCTCTGCCCTGCCGATAGCATATCTGCAAAGAATTTTTGTGCGGTGTCGCTTCTTCCAACTCCCAACAGACCTTGTAAGATAATATTGTAGGTAAAAATATCAGGTTTAAACCCCTTTCGAGAAATTTCAAGAAACAATTGCATGGCCTCGTCCAACTTCTTTTTCTTGCAGTATCCATTTATTAGTGTGTTATAACTAATAATGTTAGGCTCAATGCTCTTGTCTATCATGGAATCAAAAATTCTCCTCGCTCTATCCATTTGACCACGCAAACGGTATCCATCTACTATTGCATTGTAGGTGACCACAGTAGGCTCCACACCTTTTCTGATCATGTGTCTCATTATTTCCTCGGCGTCTTCAGCTTTTCCTTCCTTGCATAGCCCATTGATCACTATGCTGAAGGTGTACACAGTTGGATAAATATTAAGATTAACCATCTCATCAAACATAGTCCTAACATATTCCCACTGACCAAACTTACACAAACCATCAATCAATGAACTATATGTGATAATGTCTGGTGGAACGCCTTTCTGTTTCATCTCGTTTAAAAGGTTGATAGCATCATCTAGCATTCTATCTTTGCAAAGGGCATCTATAACAATGTTATAGATGCATGTGTCAGGCTTAGTGCTCCCTTGTTCCATTAATCGGAGCAAACTAAAAATTTTTCCGGTATGGCCCCTTTTGCTAAGCCCATTCATGACAGTTGCATACATGACTTCGTTAGGCTCACAAATATTCTCTCTCGTTAGTTTTTTGAACAAGTGAACAGCATCTTTAACCTTATTTTCAGCAAAGAGTCCCCCTATTAGGGTGTTAAAGGTAACAACATTAAATGGAATGCCAGTTTTGAAGAAAATGGCTAATACAGAAAATCCTAAATCAGCACGGTGCATGAGGCAATAACTGTTAATCACTATACTCAAGATGAATTCATTAGTTGGAATACCTAATTTCTGCATTTCTCCAAAGAGAGAAACAACATCAGAGTAATGTTTCATATTTACCATTATTTTCAGCAATTTCGAGAAGCTGACAGGAGAAGGAAGAGGCTGCTCTCTAACCATTTGACGGAACACACTCACAGCATCATCGAAACACTTGACATTCTCAAACCTGTTAGAAACCCTAAGTTTACCCTTTATCGAAATGGATGTATTGCTAGGAGATGAAGAATAATCTCTGGGTGTAATTACTGAAGCAGAATGCGAAAACTCAGCATTGCAACGAGGAAAAGCCAAAAATGAGATAAAGGTATTACCGTTGCGAGGGTAACGAATTGCAACTCTCGCCATCTTCACTTTACTACAGTGGGAGTCTCTCCAATTTCTATCGAGGAAAAATTTTCCTGGAAAATACGGGCAGGCGGCAGCCCAATCTGAAGAAGCAGACAACAAAGTGAGTAGTATTTTTTTTATTAGTTAAAATTAATGTGTTAATGAAGAATTTTAACTATATTAAAGGAATGGCTTTCACAGTTTAAAAGTTGAGAATTCAAGTAGAAAATGACGATGTTAATTGATTTTGATATATAGTAGAACCTCTCTAAAAATAATATTGTCGGGACCATAAAATATTACTATTATTTTGTAGAGGTAATTATTTAATCGATAAATTAATATTATTAATTTAAAGAGTATTTTGGAAATTCAATGATGATTATATCAAAATCATTGTATATTACTAATTTATATATCATATTATTGAATTAATTTATAAAGATAAATTTATTATACATAAAATTCAATATGATGTATGATTCGTTGTAATTTTTTTAATTATACAAAACCATAAAAAGGAGGAAATGAAACATACTTAAATACTGGGTATCAGTTACACATAATCTCCCTACATTTAAGATATTCTTCCTTTTTCAAAGGATTACAAAACATCATCTGTCTTTGTACTTACACACCGTAAGAAACCTACTGGTACCCAAAATCCCATCGTAAGAACCCTGCTGGTACCCAAAATCATCATCTCTCTTTCATACAAATCAACCAATATCTCTCTCTCTCCCTCATACAAATCAAACTACTATCTCTCTAAAATTGTAGCATCATATATTTCTCTGAATCAATTCCACCAACAACCATTAAAAAGGTTCAACTATTGACAAATTCATCAACATTATCTCTGAAATTGTAGGTGGAGGGGTCTGTCATTGACATACCATTAAAAAGCTTCGAAGCTTTGAATTAGATATTCAGATTTTGCGAATTTGTGATTTTTTTTGGATTGGGTGTTCTTGAAAATGATTGAAAATATCCTTTAGAGTTTATATCTCAATTTTAAGGGAGATTCGTTAAGTTTAAAGTTGGTTTTAGGTTGAATTTCTAATTGTAACTCGAGGAAGAAGAAGTTTCGGAATTGTATTACGATTGTATGATAAATGTATCATAATTGTATCTGAGTTGTATTTGATACATCAACACCTAAGACAATTCTGATACAATACTAATACTATTAAAATACAATATTGTATCATAATTTAAGTTTAGAGTTGGTTCTAGGTGGATGTTTTAAATTGAAACTTGAAAAAGATGAAGATCAAAGTTGTATCATAATCTAGAATTGTATATCATAATTGTATCGCAATTTGTACCTAAAACAATATATGATACAATGCTAATAGAAATATAACACGATATTGTATTAGTTTAAGTTTAGAATCGGTTTTAAGTTGTATCAGAATTGTGTAAGAATACTTTCGGGATTGTATCAATTTTGTATCTGATAATGAGTACTTGTGAGTTCATGACGAATTTCAAGTTTATATCACAAATATATGATAATTATATATTAATTTATTAGTATTGTATCAGGTATTATTAGGATATTAATGTACCATCTACAAATTAGATACAATTGTGATACAAGTATGATACAATTATGTTTTACGCATTGATATATCTGATACAATTCAAATGCAATTATGATACAGTTATCATACAATCCCTGAATATTTTTTCATTTTTAGTGTTGTCCGGTCTCCCAACAAAAGAACGATGCAATTGATGACTTAATAATATAAAGCTGTCGCCAATGGTGGGAAGAGAGAAGATGGAGATTCTGGGTGTAGATTAAGGAATTTTGATGTAAAAAAGACGGAGAAAGAAGAGGAACGAGAAAAAAGGAAAGGATATAATTGAATCCCTTAATTGAAGGAACTAATAATAATGTGAGAGCCTTTTAAGGAGAAATCTACACAATTTGTAAAAAAAAACCTATATACTTATTAAAAACTACAAAACATAGAGAATATTGGTAAATAAGTTTCTAATATAGTATAGCTAGGTAAAAATCCCTTGATAATTATAGTGTTGTCCATATGTTACGGTCTGGAAGGTTTGTGCCTTATCGGAATGGTGAAACTGTCAACCACATCCGTCATCTCTTGGCTAGGAACTGAGTGGTCTCTATTGCTCGTATCTACACGGAGGCTAATTCGATAGGTAATGATGATCTAGCCAATTTAGCCTTAGTCAATAACCTCGTTTTAAATAGCATACACTTGTGCTTTATAGTATTTCTTTTCTTTTCCTCACTTGATTTCTAGCTAATTTCACTTTCGAATACATACGACATTATCTATGCTAAAATACAAATCTTAGAAAAAGTACAGACTTATTTAATACTCCCTCCGTTTCAATTTATATGAATCCATTTGATTGGCACGGAGTTTAAGAAAAGATAGAAGACTGTTGAACTTGTGATGTAAAATAAAACACATATATTTTGTGTGGCTATAAATCATTGCATAAAGGTAAATTGTTTTCAAATAGGGAAAGAGGTCATTCTTTTTTGTACGAATTAAAAAAGAAATAGGTTCACATAAATTGAAACGGAGGGAGTAATAATATAAACAAATCAAAAGTGCAACATAGTCAAATATAAGAAAAGGTATTGGCAAAAAACCTGGAGATCTAATGGTTGTCGCTTATTGCGCGGAAAATACCATAATTAAAGCATCAAAATATTTTAGGATTTACAGGAAACCGTGTCATATAACGACAGAGTAACTAGGGCTGGGCATATATCGGGTAAAACCGATAACCCGAACCGTTAATTGTTTATTGAGTTATCGATATCGGGTTATTGTGTTAACGGTTCGATAACGGTTTAGAATTTTTTTACTATTGGGTTATCGGTTCGGGCCTCGGTTTGCCAATTTTGTTAACGGGTTAACCGATAACCCAATAAGAATTAATAAAATTACGACTTCACCCTTAAGTATGTACAAATGCTAGGGTTTCAGTTCATTTTCTCCTACTCTTTCTCAACCGTACTCTTCAGTTGCTTCATCTTCATTCTTCATAGACCTTACTAGTTACTCCTAGCATAAGTCTTTAGTATACTATATGTGAATTCTTCTCTTTTTTGCTTAACTCAAGTGAATTGTCTTCGCTTTTTTGCTTAACTCTAAATCGAGTTATCTTATCGGGTAAACCGATAACCGAACCGATAATGATCGATAACCGATTAACCGATACCCGATAACCGATATCTTATCGATTCGGTTATCGGTTTATCAAATTTGTAAATCGATAACCGATATGCTAAACCGATAATATTCATAACTGAACCGAACCGACCGATGTCCACCCCTAAGAGTAACCTACACTGCCGCTGCAGAGCGGCACATCTTGTAACCACTAGATCCATCCAAAACCATTAAAATAATCTAATTGAATCAAAAATCAAAATTTGCTGAATATATTAGAGTATTATTTTCTAACATAAAAAAATGGAATAAAGAAGTCAAAGCTAAGCTAGCGTTTGGACATAGATTTGATTGAAACTCAAAAAAAGAATTTTGAAAGTTAACATTATTTTTGGACATACATTTTATTTAAAAATAAATTAAGGTTTTATGAGTAGAAAAAGAAATTCCCCGAAAATCAACCTAAGAACTTGATATTTTTTTTAAATATTTTTCAAAAACTGAACATATTCATGGACAACCACTATTTTCAAAAACAAAAACCTACACGATTGAACACGAATAACTACACTCCAATGGTGGGACCCGCTCCAATAAATCACAATAACTAATCTGACTTCGCGAAACCATCTGTCAAAAAGTCACCGCATTATTTTAACAGGCGATAACACCAATTAAAATGTCGAAAACCACAATTTAAGAAATTTGCACGAATTCGAACTTAAAGAGAAAGAAACCGAGAAATCTAATCTTATTCCAATTCCAACATGCACTGGTAGTAGTAAACACCACCAAGTACAGTAAAGACCCGACACAGTAAGCCCGAAACCCGACCCACAATAAGCTAAGGAAAAAGCTAAAAAAGAAAACGAAAACCAGCAGATCAGTACACTGGGATCACATAGTTAACTAGTTTAGATCATCATTAACATTAATTAATACGATTAATAATCTAGGAGAGTTGACCACAGTCAGCAATCACAACGGGCTTCGAGCACCTGCCGGAGCTAGATCCAACGGCTTCCACTTTCTTAATCACGTCCATTCCTTCAATAACTTGACCAAAAACCACGTGTTTTCCATCGAGCCACTCGGTTTTGGCCGTACAGATGAAAAACTGCGATCCGTTAGTTCCAGGTCCAGCATTAGCCATGGAGAGAATTCCAGGTCCAGTATGCTTTTTAACGAAATTCTCGTCGGCGAATTTGGCGCCGTAGATCGATTCACCGCCGGTACCATTTCCAGCAGTGAAATCACCTCCTTGACACATAAATCCAGGAATCACACGGTGAAATGATGATCCTTTGTAGTGTAACGGCTTGCCGGACTTTCCGACGCCTTTCTCTCCGGTACAGAGTGCTCGGAAGTTATCCGCCGTTTTCGGAACTACATCGTTGAACAACTCCATCACCACACGGCCGGTCGGTTGACCGCCGACGGTAAGGTCGAAGAAAACCTTAGGATTTGCCATCTCTCACTCTCTTGTAGAAATTTCTGTGGAATTTTTAAGCTGTGCTCTCACTGTATGCTTTGAAATTAAGCTAAAAGGAGTTTATATAGGAAATTGCGAAGCGGATAATTTGTTAAAGAGATGATCTTAACCGTTTATCATGACAGGTGTCAGCATCACGAAGTGTGAATTTGACCGTGGTTATTTACATTTACCGCAGTTAGTTTAGCATATGGATCACGTGGCATATGCGTTTCTGATGCTATGGGAGCAGTTAGTGGAGAGAATTTCGAAGTTTCGGGTGACTTCGGCCCATTTTGTGGCCGACAACAGCCCAAGTCCACTGGAACCGGACAGCTTTTGTTTCATTTTGTAATTTGAACGTTTTTCTCGGGATCTTTACACATGTCATATTCATGATTTACTTTTTTTAATCATACATAAATTATACACATATAATACATAAATTATAAATTATACCATATATTATAGCTCCACTCATTAGTTGTTAAATGGGCGGCCATTTAAGTTTATTCTTCTTTTCTTTTCTTGGAGTTGGGCAAAGTAGGAAAACCAATTTGGAATTTATTTTTGACAATTATAATTATAGTTTTGGATACAAAATAGAATTTATTATTAAAAAATATCAATTCATACCAGGGGCAGAGCTGCAATACTAGTTGCTGGTTCGGCCTAACTCGGTAGCTTTGGTTCAAACAAACTTTGTATTTATCTTTCAAAAATTCATTAATTATGTACAATTGTTAATTTAGAACCCACTAACTCAAAAGGATTAGCTTTCCAAATCCATAAACTTGAAATCCTAGTTCCGCCTCTGATTTATACATAGTCTGGCATTCCTTGTATACTTTTGTTTTTAGAAGCTGAATGTACAATAATAACAATAACTATATATGTCCGAGTCCCAAATAAAGTGTTTTAGTCCCAAATAAAGTTAGAGTATAGTCACTTAACTATTTTAATATTTCAACATGAAAGTGGTACAACCCTACATGCACTCATATGCATGGTGCACATGCCGCATGCGATTGCTGTTTCGAACTCGAATACTTATGTAGAAATTATTGAACAATTTGAAAATAAGCATATATATTAAGTGGTGCACCTACTACCTTTAAAATCTTGAATCCGTTAATGCCAGCTCACTTAAGAGGAAATATTTTAAAGCCACCCTCCTATGGGTGAGGAATAGAAGGTGGCAGAGGTGGGAACAATGGGTGGTGGAAGTACTTTGGAGGAATCTTAGGATGAATATGGACTTTAGGAAATAGGGGTGGACGTGGTTTTTTATAGAATGGTGGGATTGGTTTGTATATTGGAACAGGTGGAGGCAGAGGCTTTACTGGTTTGTAGATTGGTTTTGGAGGTGGAAGTGGCTTTGGTTTGGGCTTGTAAATAGGAACTGTAGGTGGTTTAAATACTGGTGGCGTTGGTTTTGGTTTTGGTTTGTAGATAAGAATTGGAGGTGGAAGTGGCTTCTTATAAATGGGAGGGAAAGGTTTCTTATGAATAGGAGGTAGAGGTAAATACATCTTAGGGTAATGTTTCTTTTTCCAAGAGTGAATCTTGGGGAAAGGTGGCAACTTTGGCAATGGTGGATACTTGTAGTGTGGCCATAAGAAAGCAGAAGTGCACAAAGCTGTAGAGAACTTAAGATTTCCAGCTGCTTTTAATGTATGCTTCTCATCATTTTCAGATTTGATGACGACAATCTTGGACCTGTCTATGCCATTGTGTGCTGGACATGGTGCAGCATATGCACTATGGAGCTGGGCATAGCAATCTTCTTTTAATTTGCCGTCTTTTACCATCTCTTGTGGAAGTGACACCACCAACTTGCCATCTTTGTCAAGTTTTCCTTCTCCCCTTGTTTTGATTTCTCCATTTTCAACCTTGCAGTCGATGGTTACACGAAGCCCTGAAAGCAAAAGTTGTTATAACTAGAGGCATTTCTAGAATTTTAAAGGATGAACATGGAAGACTACTCATCCATTAATATATTAGTGACAATGGGTGCAATTTTTTATTAATGTACATCTTTTCAAAATTATTCAATTGAAGAGGAGCTTTGACGCAACGGTAGAGTAAGATTAAAGCCGTGGAAACGACCACTTGCAGACATGCAAGGTAAGCCTGTGTATAATAGACCTAATATGGTCCGACTCTTCCCCGAACCTCCACATATAGCGGGAGCTTTGACGCAACGGCAAGAGTTGCTGTCATGTGACAGCAGGTCACAGGTTCAAGCAATGGAAATAACCTCTTGCAAACATGCAAGGTAAGGCTATGTATAAATAGAGCTAATGTGGTCCAACTCTTCCTCGACCGCACGCATAGCGGGAGCTTCGTGCGTCAAGCTGCCCGTTTATTCAGCGGTATAATAAGGCGAGCCTCAAAACAGCGATGCGAAAGCACTCACTGCTCTGATTATGGCACATATGCTATATATGATTATAGCCATTAAGCTTCTGAAAAATGTTTTGCAAAATCAAGATAAAAACATGAAAGTGCATACCTGAAAAGGCATGAGTGGTCTTTATGTTACTCTCTTTGCAATCAGCACATTCCCCAATTCCAACAACCTGGATTGTCTTGTCATCAGCATAGCAGAAAGTCACAGCAAACAGCAATAAAGAGACAGAGAATCCCAAAAGGACTCTGCCACAAAGTGACTGAAGCCCCATTGAGCACAATGCCAACAGGCAAATGGGGCAGCCAAATAGCTGAGAGAACTATTAACTCTACTTTGCCAAAATGTGAGATTTTGTTGTTGTTCTTGAATATGTTTGTCTGAAGGGATTAAAGGGTATATATATAGTACTTAAAATGATAGATTTTTATGAGTTACACCAACACATAGTTAAGGACCTAACATGACCTTACCTTGACTTATGTTGGAATAATTGAAAAGGGTTTATAGCAAAATTTAAGAATCAACTAATATGGGTGGTGGCATAGCATAGCTGTTTGATCAAAGGCAATTATCCTCATTGAATGAGGTATCATCCAACTGCAAACCTTGTTTATTTTCTATCTGTAAACCTATTTAGCGGCTTTCATTTATGTCCATCCTGAAAAAGTCTGGAGTTAAATGTGAACTTTTGACTACTTGTGACACTCTTCAGTAACAGTATAATTGACATCCTAGGTGTTCAAGAAAAACTGAAAAATCGGATAGCATAATGTGCCTGAATTTGAACTCAGAGCTTTCTATATGGATGAAAGTCATGTCCAAGATAAAAAGAACGAGGGGAAGAATCGACGAGGCGAGTGTTCTCGAAGAGAAACTATGTCATACGAAGAAATTTATGTGTAATTACTTAATAAGTGACTTGATTGTATACACACTTTTATATCGTCAGTGCATGTGACCTAAATTCTTGCTTTAATAGCATTTTACACACGCCGAAATATTTATTGTAAATCCTTCAACAGCATGTAGAAACTTACACTAGCCCATATAATACTTGTACTTGTACTACAATATGATTTGACTCGATCATCAATTTCTTACCTAAATCAATTGACAAATATCGTTTAGCGAGATAGAATTGGGTTCATAAACTTTATCACGCGAGTACATGTTTTTGTTCTGTGTTTGATTTTTCTACTACTAATTTATCTTACATCTTGGCTAATTATACGGCAAAAACTGAAGAGGAAGTTGTTTATTCATTGTCGATTTGAAGCCCTGAAAACGATGTTTCAACTAATTGTGTATGCATTTACTTGAATTTCATCTCCCACATGCAGCAATATACGGACCAATGTATATTAATAACACTCCTAGACAAGTCCACCTCTTGTGTCACTCGAAACTTAGTTCTAATGTAAAAAACTCAATCCAAATGCGTCAAAAGCAAAATGTAGATCTTCTTTGATCAGTGATTTTTTACGCACCTAAACACGAGCTTATATTTTTCAATAGTAGAAGCTACAAGGCTATAATATTTCTGTTCTTAATTGCAGAATAGTACATTCTTGTTTGTTGACAAGTATGTTTACTGAATTTTCTCAGTCCCCGCTAAAGATTTTCTTCCCAACTCAAACAAAGACCATAAGAATGGCTAATCTATCTACCAAGGAAATAATAAACTTGTTGAAAGGAAAAATGACAATGTGTTAGACAAAATTGTCTTGGCCACCTCTAACTACCAGTCAGTTTGGCACTAAAAAGACAAAGGCTGATAGGTTTTTCCTCATGCTACAACAGTGAAGAAGCTCTATCACTTCTAATTCTTAAACCTATTGCACATTTTAGCTGTGCGTAAATCCAGTCTAACTGGGGAATTTAGCCTCCACATGCTGCTTGGGACATCAGAAACCTCAAGTCATTCACTTCTTCTTCTTCGACTTGTTGGAAAGCGACTGAGTATATGCAGTTCCCTACATAAAAGACACAAGAAGTAAGGCAAAACTTCTTCATACCAAGTCCAAACATAAAAGGAAATCATTTTAATGTGATTTCTAAAAAACTAGAAGACCAAACATTCTAAAAAATACTCCCAACAGTTAAAGAAACCACAAACCTCAAGCCATTCATCCATGGATGCATCTGTTGTTGCAGTTCCAACTTCAACCTTTGCCTTTGGTGCTCTCTTAGTTTTCTGTACATGCATCAAGAAAGAAAAGAAACCGTTAGGAAAAGGACCAACAAAAGTGCAATATACACCTATCTCACAGAACAGACGTTTACAATAAGACTGTCTGGGCCCTATAGTCTATAGATCAACCCCTCATACATTAATATGCAGAACTTTTTCTTAGCTCTGCTGTTCGACATAACAGTATCTGCTCTTACAGTGACACCATTATATGTATGGTTATGTCTCGCTATCACCACTGTATCAAGTCTCAGCCAATACCAGATTTTAAAGATTCCTGATACTGAAGTATATCCCACCATGTCAACAGAATAGTGTAGTAAGAGCTAAAACTGATAACCCTAATCACAAACCACTTGGGGCCCTTCAATGATGCCCATCACATATATTTTACAATCCACCCAGTACTGATGCACTAGCAAACATTCTTCTGCTTTTGCAAGGTGCATATAAAGAGTAAATCACCTTTGAGAGATTTTGTATCTGACCACGTATCCAGAATCCAAGAAGGCCAAGGAGCGCAATTCCAAGGCAAAACAAGAAAACGGACTCAACGCTGAGAAGACCACCAGGCTCAGTCACTTCAATAGTGCCATTGTAGAATGTACTCTGATAAGGGTTCTGGTCTATCTCATAAACAATAGTGGCAACTAGATCAAAACTTCCAGGCTGCAACATTAAGAAAAAAGTTATTCAGCCTAGGAAATCAATAGCAGCATTCAAGTGCAAGATAAGAAAGTATGAAAATAAGCAGATAATAAAGATAAAAAGCAACATGAATGCTTGGAAAAATACCAACCTGCATAAATTTGCTGACAGCAAATATATATGGGAAAGTGGCCTGAGCTGAAGGTGGAACTGTCGCATTGTTAAAAGCCTTGGAAATGGAAGAAGATACAAAATTAGCCAAGTCCCTAACCCAAATCACAGTAAAATAGCATGAACATAGAAGCCTCACTTGAATAGGAACTCCTAATTAACAGTAAAAGATCACCAAAGTATTTGCATCCTATAGAGAACAATCACCGCCCTTGTGACAAATAAATTTTTGTACTTTACTTTGGTAGCAATCTAAAAATGATATTTTTTCTTACCATTAAATCTAAAATTATATCCTAGGACCAGTCATGTGGAAATTTTACAATATATATGAGCTCCATGCTATGTGGAAATTAATCAAATGAGAAGAAAATTATGTTTCATTCGTAAGAAGGATGAGTTCTTTATGCCTTGTGCATACAAATGTTTTCTTGGTTCAACTGGAAGCTAACCGGCTACTAATCTTAAGGTTAGAAGTCAACATGGAGAAACCTCAAATAAGATTGAATATTACCAGAAGAATTCAGAACTAAAAGAATATGAAAATATGTAAATTCCAGCTTAAAGAACCAAAATAACAAGTAAATAAATTTGAGATAGAAAGCTCTTATCAGCTTAAAGAACATAATAAATCACAAATCTTATGGAAGAAGGAGAGCCTGATCTCTACAAAAGAAATAAGACAAACAATTACCTGTACAGACAGATTTTGAACCAAATAGCGGTGATCAAAAGGAAGGTGAACACTGGCTTGGATTGCAATGATATTTAGACTTGAATCCCCTGTTTTAGGCACCCAAAATTGGGAAATGAATCACTGAAAATTAAGCACTTGAAGGGAGAGGAGAAAATACACCAAAGAACACAAAATTACCATCATTTTTCATCCCAACTAACAGCTCACTTTCCTCACCAGCTGCCACCGCTGCGAAGAAGAAGAAGAAACGTGATTTAGAGATGCAAATCTAAACCAGACTAAAACAATGAAGACACAAAGCAGAACCGAAATTACTTACACTTGGAGGGGTTTTTAGGGAAAACACAAATTGTCTCAATCCCAGGTGCGGGACTAAAACTCTCACTGCCAAAGTCTTGCACATCATCACCAACAATTCCAAGATCCCCTCCTTCTCCACTGCCTTCAACCACTTCCGTTTCAGGGTCGGATTGACATCTAGCAACTACGGAGAAAAATCAACACCATACAAAAAGTGCAACGATCAATAACAAACAGGAAAACAGCCCAACAGCAAACAGCCAACAAAGGCGCAACGATCCCAAAGAAAGTTGTGTTGGCTACACAATCCTCTGTAACCATTCCGCTCTATCCGGGCCCAAAAGCCTAGGAGATAATAAGGTATGCAAATAACTGAAATCTGAAAATCAAGTAAATGAACTACTATACTTTACCTTTCTCATTAAAAAAAGTAAATGAACTTACTTACTACCAAATCAAACGGAGGTGGATCCAAAATTTGAACTTTATAGGTTCAGCATGACACTGAACCCACTAATGAGTTACTGAGTTTGAAATTTAATATTTATACATATTTAATAGATTTCTTAATACATATACAAGGTCTGAGCCAAAGCAATTGGGTTTAGCTGAACCCATAGCTTATACTACACATCCGCCCCTAACATTAGGTAGGATCGATGCATGGATCAACAGTTCTTTTCCATGTCATTATATCAAATGAGATTATAACAAGAGATTACCAAGTCGAAGACATTTAATTTAACTACCAAATTACACTAATGCCACCCAGAACACAATTCGAATTCTACTTATTATTCCCGAACACTATTCTGCTGAGATTATTTTCAGTAATCTTCAATAAGAGGCAGAATTACTCATTAAAGAGAAATCACATCCCACACACACACACACACACGTAACTTTGAAGAGATAAAAGAAATTTCGATTGCATCCGATTGAATTTCGATTTACAAGATCGCACAAAAGATCACTAAATAAAGCTAGAAAAACACGGTAATTATCCTGTTGCACGAGCATTTGCATGTAGGAACAATTATATAAATAAGGAAAGAGAGATCTGGATCTGAGAAACGAACCTTGAAGAAATGGTGAAGAAAAGAGAAGGAGAGCTAGGAGGATCCAGAAAACCCTAATTGTCATTTTGTGAATTCGAACAGAGAAGAATTAACAGAAATGTAGAGCTGAGCTGAGAAGAAACGCCCAGCAGCAGAAGCAGGAGCAGTGTTTTTTTGTCTTTTTTCGGGATAGGAATTAGGAAGTGAAACCGAACCTCCTTTTGTGTTTGGAAACAGAGGAATATCCAAAGAAAACTCGAGCCAATACGGGGGCCCAATTTCACGATTCCACTTATTTTTTTTGGCTTTATTTGATTTGATTAATAGTCCTCGTATAAAATTTATGCGACGTGCTTAATATATTTTCTCATTTAGAAAAACAAAAATCAGCAAATTTGATAGTATATTTTATCCATTACCTATGTCCTTCTCCTTTTCCATTCATTTTTATTCCATATTTAATACCTCGTCTCGATTTACCATTATATTTCAATCATCATCTCCCATTTAGTGAATAAATTTTACGTGTAAGTTCTAATACAATAAAATAAGCGTGTACAAGTAAAATCGGGGATAATGTTATCCTTGCCTTCTCGATAAAAAAACAAGAGGGAAGCATGATCTGACGCAACCTCGAGTAAGGCCGAAGGGTTCCTCGTTTGTGAAACCGGAGAGGACGGATTGCTCACCCAGGATCGGGCACGGCTGAACATCGGATCCGGGTAGAATGAAGTTACGGAACTAAGGAAAGAGAAACGGTTTAGCACGATGAGCAGGGAGCCGTAATATCCGCCCTCAAACGGATATTACAATGCAAATCCTGTCCGATAAGAATGACGTATCGACATTTACCGAAAAAGAAGATTTTTACCTTATTTAGACTTGTACTAGGATTGAAATTTCCCTACTACATAAAGGGGATAACTTTATATTTTAAACTATTATTGGCACACATATCAAAGCATTAAAGTTTATTATGTCTTCTAGCCACTGTTCAAAGATGTTCTTCAGTTCCTCTTTTCTTTAGTCAACGCCTGGCCCATATCGAGGGCTTGATCGGAGCCGGTCTCAGTGTTCAATTCAAAGCCAGGCTTAAGCGTTTGGTTTGATTGTTTTCTCTCTTTAATTTAATTATTTGATGTTCTTATATCATTCGTGTTAAATTAAATCACGTATCCTCTAAACCGCGAACAAATTTAATTGTTACTCATTTTGAAGGGTAAACAGTTTGGCACCCATCGTGAGGCAAAGGATAATAGTGGTGATTTAATACGAATCTCTATAACACACCCTATTGTACACTTGTTCTTTGAAGTTTATATCACGTTAACCTAAGAATGTCAAATTCTCAGTCTGCTCACTTGAACGTTGACGCCGAGGCAGACCACCATGGTGAAAACAATAACGTGGTACCTAGCAATGACGTGCCCCTGTTGATCCCAATGGTGTCCCAGTCACTGACCCAGTCGACGCTAACTTACAGGTTGCCATCAACATCAACCTGCCAACTGACCCTGAAAATAACATTTTCAGGGCACCCCGGCCATCGACTCGAGAGGCACCCGAAGGGGAAGGTGATGGGGTTAGCTTGCGGTTGATATTGGAAATGTTGCAAGCTCATCAAGCGGCAATAGCACGGTTGCAGACTCAAAGTCACGTCCCTAACACAATCGAGCCCGAGCGGGTCAGGGAAAACATTCGAAGGGATGAACAAATTGCCATAGAACCGGATGAATTTGGGCCCGGAGAAATTTTTGAGGTGATGAAGATGCTTGAAGCACTGACAAAGAGGGTGGAGTCTGGTGAGAAAAAAATATAGGCCAATGACAAGAACGTGGAAACTTATTATTCCAGGGTTGATCAGATCCCGAGAGCGCCTCCAATATTGAAGGGGCCGGATTTCAAAAAATTCATTCAGAAGCCTCCCT